>NC_140592.1:936058422-936333511 GCF_964204655.1 Triturus cristatus
GGAACCCTTTCCGCTTCCCCTTCCTTTTCTTCTCTCTCTTCAATTGTTCTCATAAGATATAATCCCTCTGACATGCTAGCATCTCGCCATCTTTTCATTCGATCATTATGAGTTTCACGATCATGCCTCCTTCCAAACATGTGTCGTTAATTTCCTCCAGACCTCTGTTTTTCTCGCTCATGTACTTCTTCTTCCCATTCCCACTAAAGCCTCAAACTGTGTCGGCCTTGGTCTTGGGTCAAGACATAAACATCTTTTCCCGTAAATTTCTCAACACGGCCAGATTAAATGAACCATGTTCCGGAAAAGCCAAAACACCATCTTCCTTTGTATACCTAACCCAATTCTCCAACCATATACAGGTATGATACCCATATCTCGCAGCCATGAAGGATGCAGGTGTTTTCGCTGGAGGTAACAATTCACCCTCTCTTGTTTTAACATCTTTATCCTTGTCAAACCAGCGCTTTATTTTTCCGAACAAAGATTTTTTCTTTTTTCTCTTCTTGGTAATACATTTTAACGTTTACCAAAACTTTCTAATCCCTTCCGTATTACAACTGCACAGTACGATTTTTCAACCAATAACAGCGCGACTCACACTAACGCACCAATCCTGGAGCGTCTACGTCACAAGAGCAACTCTTCCAATCCTTGCCCGGCTCACACCAACACACCAATCCTAGCGCGAGCACTGTTCTGTTCCACTACCCAATCAGAGCGCGGTCTCTATGACGTCAGCAGCCGCTGCAGTTTCTGCTCTGTCTCCTGTCACTCGTCTACCCCTCCTTTACAAAATTTCTCAGTATACTTCGTGTCAAATTTCTACAAAATCTATTAGTTACAACATATAAACATCTCCATTGTCTGCTTCGCTAACCATAGAATAGTAAAGAAAATCTATTTCACAAGAATCCCGTTGACACAGTAGCACATCCCTCTACTCTGCCCTTCTAACATGCATCCATTAACTGTTTCCTCTAGGACTGATCCAAAAGAGTTTTACAATCAACTAAATGCTCATACATTCACGCACATTCATTCAAGAAAATCTAGTACATACACACAGAATCCTGCTTCCCGAGAACAGCATATGATCTGCTCTACTACAGAATTATAACATACGTTAACCAAACAGCGCTTACCTCTGCCCAGTCCTTCAGACAAGCTCAGAGAATACCTATTACTTCTCCCGCGATAAGCTTTAACGGTGAACCTTACAGATCCCTGGGACTTAAGACCAGAGTTTCACAGATAACCTTCGCTATCATACGCACTCCTTTTATACCAGAAATATTTCTAATAGTAACATACGACAAATGTCACTGATTCCGAACCCAGACAATGTGACGCGCAACTTCAATTGTCACACGCTTTTCCTGCATACATACAGGACCAACAATCCCGTCTTTCCTGAGAGCAGTATATACTTCCCTCTGCCCTACTACGGAACTGCTACTAGCTCCCAAGTTCTAGAAGCACTACATATAACTCAACACGACGACTCCAACATATAATATTAGTACATATACCAACATCAATCAATAATCGATAAATCAAAAGCCAATGTACAAGCAATCTAATCAGATCAAGACAATCATCAATAACCATCAAATTCTGCTACCAGGAAATTGGTGCAGATCGGGGTGTACAAATTCTCCCTACTTCCACGGATAGAGTAATTTCACAGATACACGCACATACACTCATCATACACTTGGGCCCATTTTACTAACATACGCTCAAATACTCTATCAGCACTGAACCTGTGGAAAGGAAACTCCTAAACACCCTGCATCTACACTGAGGTCGATAAGACCTAATTGTAACTGTCCTGAGTCATGATCTAAACAATCTATACAACAATAATCAAAATAGAGTACTCAAAAATTGACAAGAAATAACCACCAACACTGTTTCAAAATTATGATACTTTATCTAAAATTAGTCAAAGGAAATCAATCAAAGCACAATCATTATTCTCATAATTACCTATTCTAGCTAAGTGTCATAAATGGGTCAGGACAGGTCTCTCAGTAGAAGTCTCCCGAGTCGCCGTCCTCACAGCATCGATCCTCACCAACGCAGGTTTGGGAAGAAGTGGCATAAGACCCTCTCTAGGCTAACAATATTTATAATAAATTTAACAAAAGAAGGCAACATAAAATGTAGATATCCGCTGAACCGCTGAGCAGAGCGAGCAGGAAAGGATGTAGCATCGCTACATTTGGAAAATCTCCGCTCAGAAAAATCACAAAAATAAAAAGACGGAAGACGGAACTAAACTTTCAAATGTATCTCCTCATATTCATATTTCCTCGGAACCAGCATTGTGATCACAAAGTTCATTCATTGTGGCTCCTTTGTCCTCCAAGGTTACTCAGATGCACTTGGATGTTCGCCCAGAGCTGCTGTCCTCACGGAAAACTTTTAAACCAGGCGAAGACTGTGGTCAGATGACTCTCGACCATGTTCAGCAAGGCCTTCTCATCACAAATCATTCACTCGAGCCCAGGCTGCAAACGGCAGCCATTTTATACTAGGCCAAAACGGACCATCTTAATTAAAAGAGACAAAAACAACGTTACCACAGCATAGTGATTAAACAGTGTTAACCCCACTAATACCCTTATGTGTATGTAATTATCTAGCCTTTGCAACACAGAAAAGCATTAGTACACGACAATTCAAAAAGCGTTTTGTGCCTTAAAATAAACAGCACTCAGCAACGTTTATTTAATAAAACATGCACATTATTAATAAGCAATACGAACGCATTCCCACGTGTCGTTTTCTCTTGTTAATTCATATTAGTTAGTCAGAACATTTACACAAAACAAATAATTAACGTTACAGATTAATATTTTTAATTTTTGACACAAAGACAAACCGGAGCTTAAAAACCCAATAGATTTTCAACAGAAAACTCTGCTCCAGCAGCTGTTTCCCAAGGAATCATTTGCAGTATAGGTTAGGGCACTGAGGTAAAGATACCAACTGGGAATGCTAATACCAGTACTGCTAGAGACAATATCTGCCTTTACTTGATGTCCAGGGAAGTATCTGCAGCACTAGCAGTAATCGCTCCTGGTGTAAAGGTGCAAACCTAGGACTTTCTTCTCATAAGCTTGCTATCGGCCATCTCTCCATCCAGGAACCGAACCATTTTGAGCGCAAACGTCCTTCAGCCCTCTACTACCACTCCTTCCATTTAAGGCAAGTTGTAGCATTAATTCTCTTTAGGCCCTGGTGCCAAAACTTCAAAGGCAGAGCAGGCAGCCATGGATGAGGGCATGCGCAGGCCAAAGTGGCCCCTGCAGACAACAAGAATTTTGGGAAGCCAGTTCCAAGAATTCAAGGTTGGCCTATGCACACCAGCAGCATTTAGCTGCTGTGAGCACAGCAGTCTAGCATTTGCTTAACTTTCATTGTGCAGGTTGCAGCAATCAGCAGACTTTAACCCATGATGTGAAAAATGAGATGCTCCTGACGTTTCCTCCTAGTACCAGCCTCCTTGCCCAGGTAGCACAGTGGTATCTGTTTGTTTCAGTGTGCCCAGCAGCATTTAGCTGCTGCAAGAGCACTGGGCCAGCATGTTTCTCTTTCACAGTGTGGGTAACACCAGTCAGTGGACTGTAACCCGAGCTCTAAAGCATGTGGTTTGTCCCACAGCAACCACCTTTTTGCCTAGCAGAACTCTGGTATCCATTTGTTTTTGCCAGGTGCCAATGGTAAGGTAAGCAGGACAAATACAGCTGGAGCACTGGCCCCACCAGGCTTTCCTAAGGACATCACTGCAGGTTCCATAGTGGAAATGATGGCCATGGGGAAAGGCGTAGTTCCCTTTACCCAGAGGTGAGACTGAAGGTGAGTGATGGCAATGTTAAATGCCCCACATTGATGTCCTCAGCAAATAAACACTGTCTTTTCATCCACCTCCCTGGACTTTAGCAGTTCATGAATTGTATCTTTGTCCATCACCCCAAAGAGCACAGACACCAGGAACTATAGAAATGTCTTCAAGTGACAGTCATGCAGGAAAAATGAGGAGTCTATTTTCGGGGTGTCGCTGATCTTCTAGACCAGGTTTTAGGGCAGATAAAACAAACAGCCACATAGATGGTATCTCACCCACTCTGGACCCTAATGGTTTAATGGCTTCTATACATATGGAGGGGTCTGGGTTCAATTCCATGGCTACATTGCTACTTATCAAGCTAGGGCACCGGGCTAACCTACCTATAGGAACCAGGACTTCCCATCAAGACTCTCCCCAGCATTAGCACCAGACAGGACCTTATGTGTAAACCTCCACAACAAGATCTCAGTCATCAAAGAAAATCTCAAACCCCAACCCCCTGCAGCTGACAGCATCAGCCTTCTCGCACCCACGAACACAAAATCCGAACACCTGCTCACCCACTGGGACCCTCTCACAACCCAAACCACAATCTCCATCATGAACTCCGTGAACTCTGGCGCAACCGTGGATCCCTGCCCTCACCACGTCTTCAACCTCGGGACCAAGACGATTGGCGTGAAACTCAAGAAAGTATTAAACGCCTCCATCACCCCAGCCTCCTTGACTGAGGACTGGAAAAATGCTGAAGTGAGGCTCCTCCTAAAGAAACCATCTGATGATCCACCTGAACAAAAGAACTAGCGGCCCATCTCCCTGGTCTCCATTTACCCAAGAAGGTTCTGAAAAAGGCAATTAACCAGCCACTCACCGAACACCTGGAACACAACAACCTCCTGGGCCCGTGTCAATCCAGATTCCAAGCCAACCACAGCATTGAGACAGCCTTAATTGCAGACACCGATGACCTTGGGACCCTCCTGGACCACAGCGAAACGGCAGCCCTCATCCTCCTGGACATGTCAGATGCCTTCGACATTGTCTCCACCCACATTGTGCTCAACCAACTCCACCACATCAGAATCCAGGGAGACGCCCTCAAATGGACTGCCTCATACCTCACCAGAAGAACCCAGACATTCCGTCTCTCACTGTTCACATCCGAACCCATGAAGATCATCTGCGTTGTCCCCCAAGGATCGTCCCTCAGCACTACCCTCTTCAACCCATGCATGACACCCTGGCCAAGACCGTAAGATCAGAAGACACCTCCACCACCAGAGCCAACTTCCACAGATGTATGTTAACATCACCGACTGGATGAAGGACAACTGTGTTGAGCTCAACATGGACAAGATGGAAGTCCTCATGCACCTCGCCATGGGACGAAGCATGGTGGCCTGCTGAACTCGGCTCATCCCCCGCTCAACAGACCACGCTCGCAACCTCAGGATCATCTTGGATAGCAAGATATCTATGAAGCAACTGCTAAACTAAGTTTCATCCACCTGCTTCCACACTCTATGTATGCTCTGCAAGATCTTCAGGTGGCTCCCAGTAAACAGCAGAAGGACTGTCAGACAGGCCTTTTTCACCAGCAGGCTGGTCCATGGTAACACACTCTATGCAGAAATCACCACATGCCTCCTGAACAGATTAAAGGCAATACAAAACACAGCAGCAAGACTCATCCTTAACCTCCCCAGACAGACCCAATTCACACCACAAGAAGCTACACTGGCTCCCAATCCAGAAGAGATGCCAGTTCAAGATGTTAAACCATGCATGCAAAGCCCTGCACAACAAAGGATCAGCATACATCAACAAACATACGACCTTCCACCAACCGACCAGACTGCTTCCCTTTTCCTTGCAGACATCCCCTGGATTCACCGAGCCAACAGCGGAGGGCGCTTTTCCTCACACCTGGGGGGTCATAGCTTGGAACATCCTTTCCCTGAACCTCAGGACCACCTCATTGCTCCAGCATCCAGGAAAGGACTCAAGACCTGGTTGTTAGAATGAACAAATCACCATGCAGCAGCTAGCAACACCAGAGCCTTGTGACACTCACGGGTGATTTGTCGCACTCTATAAATGAATGATTGATTGTTTGACCTCTGACCTCCAGGTCAGAGTCACTGCTCTCCCCATGCGCAGCTCCACCGTTAAGGCTCTGCCCCCAGCACCGACTTGAGCCCATCAGGTAGGTGTTTGAGGCCCTCCTCCACCCACAGGCTTCTGCCTGCACCTCATCCTTGGTGGTCTAGTGCAGGAGCACCCTGCTCTTCTGCTATTTCGCTCTGTTCTGTGTCACTCTTTTCATGTTTGTCTTTTCTCTTGTTTTTGCCTCTTTCTCTCTGCCTTTTTTTCTCTATTGTGCCTCTGTTTCTCTGTCTTTTCCTCTCTTTTTGTCCTCTTTTGCTCTGCCTTCTTTCTCTATTGGGCCTCTGTTTCTTTGCCTCTTCCTCCTGTTTTTGCCTCTTTTTCTCTGCTTTTGTTTCTCCATTGTGCCTCAGTCTCTCTGCCTTTTCCTCCCGTTTTTGCCTCTTTCTCTCTGCCTTTATTTCTCTATTGTGCCTCTGTTTCTCTGCCTTTTTCCTCTCGTCTTGCCTCTTTCACTCTGCCTTCTCTCCTCTACTGTGCCTCTTTTCTCTCTGCCTGTTTTACTTTCTGTCCCTTTTCTCTCCATTTTCTTCTTGCCCGCCTCGCTCCCTCTTCTCGCGCTCCCCGCCACTGCAGCTCCTGCACCCCTCTGCCCCAGCATGTCGTACCCGCCCGATTCCCAGGTGAACGCCCACCCCCCAACCCCTACTTAATGACGGCTGTGCGGCGTCCGCACCGCTGGTGAGCCAAAGGCAAGTCCATCTGCGCCTGTCCATGACACGACCTGCGCCAGGGACCCTGGTCCCCCAACCCCCTGCCGCTATGACCCCAATACTCTCCACACGCCGCCTCCCAAGCAGAAGCTGCTACAAAGTCTCTGAAGAGCTCCTCACCTCTGCCCTCACCTGCACTCCACCCCCCACTATGACAGACTCCAACACAGCAGCAAACAACCTCCACCAATGTATCGCTAACTGCGCCAACACTCTTGCCCCCCTTCAGAACACCACACGATGACACAACAAGAAAATAAACTGGTTCACCACGGAACTCCGAGAATCCAAGCGCTCCTGCCAACGACTGGAGAAGCGGAACCCCAGAAGCACTCGCCGCCTACAAAACAGCCATCACAGCACACCATCAATTCACCAAATCAGCAAAGAAAAACTTCATCCAAGACAGAGTCCTCACCAACTCCCACAACTCCAAGGAACTTTTTGCCATCATTCAGGATTTCACCAAACCCAACAGCGGAACAACTAACGTCACGCCCTTCCAAGACCTCTGCAACTACCTCAGATCTTTCTTCCACCTTAAGGTCAAGACACTCCATGACAACTTCGACGATCAAGACCACGGCACCGCCTCAACTCCCACCCCCAACGACGCCACCCGACAGACCCTTCACACCTGGACCCCTCTCATCACAGAAGACACCTTAAAGACAATGAAGAGCATCCACTCCAGAGCACCTTCAAACCCCTGCCCGCTGCACATCCTCCACAGGGCCGCCAATGCCATTGCACACGAGCTACGCCGAACTATTAACTGCTCCCTCGACACAACCACCTTCCCCGACAATTGGAAGCGTCAACCCCCTTCTAATGAATCCCTCCGAAGGCCCGATGGACCTCAAGAATTTCAGGCCCATCTCACTGCTTCCGTTTGCTGCCTAAGTCATCGAAAAGGCAGTCAACACCCAGCTAGCACACTTCATAGAAACCCACAGCATCCTAGACACCTGTCAGTTGGGGTTCCACAGCAACTACAGTACTGAGACTGTCCTTCTCGCCGCCGCCGACATCCGTGGCCTCCTTGACCAAGGCCACACTGCAGCCCTCATCCTAGTGGACCTATCAGCAGCTTTCAACACCGTCTCCTACCTCATACTAGCCACCAGACTCCATAATGCAGGTGTCCAAGGAAAGGCCTTAGACTGGATACGCTCCTTCCTATTAGGCAGATCACAGAGAATAAGACTCCCGCCCTACCTCTCGGAACCAACAGAGATCAGATGCGGAGTACCCCAAAGATCCTCCCTCAGCCCCGCACTCTTCAACGTCTACATTGCCCCTCTCGCAACCATCATCAGAAACCACAGTCTCAACATTGTCTCCTGCACCGATGACATTCAGCTCATCCTCTCCCTCACCAAAGAACCTGCTATCACCAGGCACAGCTTCCAAGAAGGGATTAAAGGCAATGCAACCTGGATAAGCAACAGCTGCCTGAAGCTCATCTCTGAGTAAACAGAAGTCCTCATCCCCTTCCACATGGGAGCAACACCTGGTGGCCCCCGCCCTCAGAAACCCTCCCACCACAACCGACCAAGGACGCAACCTAGGCATCTTGTTCAATTCTTCACTCACCATGATCCGCCAGATCAACGCCGTATCCTCCACATGCTTCAACACCCTTGCATACTTCGCAGGACGTTCAAGTGGATCCCTCCGACTTCAGGAAAACCATCACCCACACACTCATCACCAGCAGACTGGACTTCGGCAAAGCCCTCTATGCCGGAATCAACAAGAACCTCCTCCGCAAACTCCAGATCGTCCAGTACCCATCAGCCAGACTTAGCCTGAATATCCCATGACACGACCACATCACCCAACACCTCCGTGGCCTGCACTGGCTCATCGCCGAACAAAGAATAACCGTCAAGCTGCTCAAACATGCCTACAAAGCCCTCCACAACTCCGGACCCCAATACCTCAATGACAGAATCTCCTTCCAAACCCCCAAGAGAAACCTCTGCTCAGTTGACCTCACCCTAGTCATCGTCCCTAGCTTCTACAGGACCAGAGTTCCTACCTCGCAGCCAAGACCTGGAACGAACTCCCCCTACACCTACGACAGAGCCAGACGCTGCACCAATTCAGAATGGAAATCAAGGCATGGCTCTTTGACTGACTCTAACAGAGCTTGCCCCCCCTCCCCCAGCGCCTTGAGACCCTCGCGGGTGAGTAGTGCACTCTACAAAACCCCTAATTGATTGATTGATTGATTGATTGATTGATTGATTGAAACCTAAAATTGTCCCCTAACTGCTTCGGGCTCTGAGTGACTATATCGCACTGCTGTCGTGAGTCATAAATCAGTTAAATCATGAGCCAGAAAAGGACATACCCCCACGAATAGGGAGCAGAATCCTCCTAGCTTTAGCAAGGGGCCTTCCTAGTGCTTGAAGCCATACACAGGGTAGCACATGCCTGCCCACTTAATGTTCTTTATACAAAGATTGTGGCATTGATAGAGCAGGAGCACTCTGTCCTTCTTAGAGGTGAAGTGTCCATGATACTCTTGCGGAATACCTACAATTGGCTGAGGATAGGCCTAACGCACACCTGTTCTACTGTTAAGCTACCATGTCCTCTCCCAGCCATGGGAGATTACTTCCATGCAGGGCTCCAAAGAGAAGCATCTCTGGAGGTGGCAAGCGCTAATCACCTTTAAGGCGTTTTCTTCTACCTGTTCTCTCTCAGTTCATTCCCATTGATAATTTTGGCTCAGGCAGACTTCAGACATGTCCACTGAACCACCACGCCGCTCACACTTTGACCCTGAGAACGCTGGCAAACAGACCTGCACAGTCAGTCCATCAAGTCACCATCATGACACTGGGGGAGCTTTCAAAGATCTCCGCACTAGGCGGTATGTAGCACTGCCACTTAAAAGTCATTAACACATTCCTCAAGTTCTTTACAGGATCGCACAATTAAAAATTCCCTATATACAAATCTCCAGTTGAAAAGAACTCAGGCCTATTCATAAAGACATTCTGGAGTATGTAAATCAGTACTCCTGTTGTACTCTTTTATGTGCCTCTGAGAATTGGGCTAAAAATATTTCTGAACAAAATTTGAATATTCATAGATAAATAGTACAAATGCTATTGTGCTGCCTTTGCACGATTACTAATAGGACTGCTGTAGTTCAACTTACTCTACTCATAACTGCTTTTATGAATTGCCCCCCTTTTTCCGGACTTGAAAGAGTAGTTACATTTGAATTTTAGTAGCCGCAATTTCAGATCCGCCATTTTGTCTGGTTCTTGGCCACATTGTACGAGAAAGGACGACTTGCTGAACAGAACTAGAACATTCTAAATTTTGTTAATCTCTTCGTACAGTCATTCTCTGCTTCTGCGAAGTTCGACTCCTGCATGCTTACACCGCCATCACCGTCCCTGGCTCATCCTTTTCTCAGGCAGGAAGTGGTCAATGTTCATTGTACTCGTCTGACAATCAGGGTCTTAAAACCTTCCTACTATCTGACTCTCTACAGCCGCTTCTTTGACGAAATAAGAAATGAAATTGCATATCTGCTTGAAGGAAGAACTCATCCCCAGGCACCACATAACAGCGCACCCAGGAGCTCATTAAATTACAGGAGTTTTAAACATTAAACTGTGCGCATCTTGTTAAGCAGAAAGCCCCCCTAAGCAATTTCCTTGCTGTCAGAGTAACTAAGGAACTGCAGGTCTGAGAAAGGAGCTCTGAAATACATAATTGATAAGGATGCAGCCCTTGAAATGACTTGTTTGGAGTCAAAATCGAAATTCAAAGGATTTTACAATTGAGATAAGATACCTACCTCTCATTTAGGGAATTGAAGGAAGCCCTTACAAAGGCTCATGCACAAATTACGTTCGAGCAATAAAATAGTGCTGAGATGATAAACGCAGAATTTCACATAGAGGCAATACAGAGGAAATTCCAGTCACCGATGGTTGTAATGGGTTTTTTAGGTGTGTTTTGATTATTGATGTTGGCAGCCGCAGCCTGTGCAAGTTAGAGCAGTGGGGCCGGGAGTGGGGGCATTTTGACAGACGACGACGAGGAAAACAAGCATTTGCAATGCAATCGGTCTCGCCTTTGGGGCCTTATATGTATTCAGCTATGCAGAACATTAGCCTGGGTGCTGAAACATCTACTGTTTTTTAACATGGTGGGAAACTAAGCACCAAACTGCGTGACACACCAGGTATGGAAACAAATGGAGAGAAATATTGCCTTTCAGCGGGAAATGGTATAGTCTAAAGCTCTGTTTTTAAGATAAAATCAGGGCCTTCGGTGGTCATATCACCGAAAATACAAGATTTGAAAAACATATTATTGTTTACAGTTGCATGTGGAAGATAATTTCTATGGACTGGAATCTAGACAATGCTAAAGTGATTCTGGTATTTTACTGACCTCTACTGGTCGTTTTCTATCAAGAAAGTTAAATATTGGCAGTTGCCAGAAAAATAAAAAAAAGAAAGTACCTCAACAGAAAGCAATTCTGGTATTTTACTGACCTCTGCGGTCGTTTTCTATCAAGTTAAATAGAGGCAGTTGAACAGAAACAAAGTCCCTAAGTGAAAGTAGACAAGTCCTAGGGCTGATCTCCAGAGCCCACAAAGTGCATACACATACAAGTATATACTAAAGTATATTAGTATATAGTAAAGTATATACACGAGGTCTTGAATGCTCGACCTAAAAATTAAGTATTTCTTTCATTTTCCCTTGTGGTCGTCTGTCTAATCCTCCCTCCCCCCAACCGTGCCCCACTGCTCTTATCTGCACGAGCAGCGGATGGATTTTGGATAGCTACTGAACTGCTATCGGGGAATTTTCTCCCTTGACGACAATTGCACCTTAAAACTGGTTATTGGTGTGCAATGGCATTGAGTTGGTAAAATGTCCTTTTTGCAATTTTGACATATATATCTAGTCCAATGTCCAAGAACCTGTATGCTGCAACAAGATCCAGTATAAAGCATTTGTAATTGTCAAGGTGGAATTTCACTCAAAGCAATCAAAGTCTAGACTAAGGAAATTAAAATCTAGGGGATGTCTATTGAAAAAATCCAATCTATGGATGATTTTTTTAATTATTCTAAACAATTATAGGATACACTTCCTTACAGTATGGATGAAAGTATACATTGAGAGTGCTCGGAGACTAGGGGCCATTTAGAAATGAACATTGTAGTGTTCCTACTAGTTAATTAGGTATGTCCATTTGAACAACCATGCGTCAAAATATGGGGACTGAGTCCACTCATATAATCAGAATATGCTAACACGATTCCTGGCTAGCTCACATGTGCCATTTGGACCCCTAAACCTGACAGCGTACCTGATAGTGTCTGCAACTTCAGATCATGATCACTCTAATTCCCACAAGGAAATCGTGGAAACAGATCTACCCTTTGTTGTTACTTAGGCATGCCCAAAGGGTGACACATGAGATACATAAATTGGCATTTCAAACATTTATTGAAGCAATTGGATTCTTGTGGGAAAGACATGAGCTGTAATAATTAGTAGACGGAAACAAAACATTGTTACCAGCATTACAAGAATGGTGAACAAGATTATTAATTGAGCCATCATAAAGTTGCAGTGATTATATGAATATGTAAATATATAGCAGACTGTTAACACTACCTAACTCTCTAGGAGCAGCCCAGTGTGTGTGTGTGTGTGTGTGTGCGTGCGTGCGTGTGTGTGTGTGTGTGTGTGTGTGTGGTATCAGGAAGCCAGTCTGGTGTAGAACAGGCCGCCATCCTTTGCAGGATTGTGATGGAAGTCAGAAGGGCTAGGAATCAGTCAAAGACGAACGTTCAGGAAAATCCATGGAAGTGCACCTCTGAGGAGCCAAGTGTCAAAAGAAGTTTATATAATAAAAACTCTCTCTGTTTGCACTGTCTGAGGTCCTTTGCTAAGTCATTGTTTGTATTTCCAATTCAGAGCTATCTCCACATGTACAACAAGAAAATGCAAGGGCATCATGCTCAGTGTACTCTATCTTCAAACATAATGTACAGTGTTGTTATAAAATGCTTTCAAAGAAATGTGCTTACAAACAGAACACTTTCTGAGTACATTTTCATGTATGTGCCAAGCATGTAAAAAGTCACAGTCTAAAAATATGTCAAGTTTAAACGTGAACTTGTAAAATAAAAGCTTTTATACACGGGGCCTGTTAAACTTCACTACAGGATCACCACCACAATATTGCAGCTCGCCTGCTTCATTTAGAGGTTGGGGAACCCCTGGGTTTCCACCAGTAAATCCTCAGCCAGGTCTGCTGATCCACTACATGACACTTCAAATTATCGACCTCAAGGTTGCTGGATCACAGTGGCATTAATCCAGTCCTGTTTAGGAACAGGCTACCCATACTCTTTTTTCTTGAATGAGACCGCCATGTGAGGCATGGTGGTCCCAGTCACTGAAATGTAAAATTGTGAACCAATGGGATGGGGGAAACTCTTAATGCATCAGGAGCAGTTTTTGTTTGTTTTTTCAACAATAAACCCTTGTTGTTGTTTGATTGCAAAACACAATGATGTGCTGGGCGCATTAAAATGATGGCTCACTCAGCATTCAACCATGATGATGGTGCATCAGCTATACGTATGTGTGAACTTTCATCTCTTGAGGGAGCGGGCTGAACTTCCCCCAGGGAGACATAGATAAGGCCTCCATTGACCTGGCAGGCTGGTGTGCCACTCAATTAAAAATGAAATCGTAGATCTCATGTATGCTATGTTTACAAGGGGTTGTAGAGTTCCCGCAGGCTTGGTCTGTGCTTTCACAAATAGTGCGCCCTGGCAACTCAGAGGAACATTATTTCTTTCTTGTTAGGCAAGATTGATGATTTCACCAATCATGCTTGGGCCGCGTCTGAATTACAAGGGCATCTGCAGAGGTGTGAATGAAGGACATCCTGCAGGGGTGTGTCTGACAGAGCATGGAGTAAGACTGTTAGACATTTCCAGATTTTGTTCAGAGCTCATTTCTGGGAGAAGAAGAGCCTGCAACAAAGGGGCTCCCAGGGCAGTGGTACAGGACACAGTACTGGTGCATCTTAGAATGGGATGCAGGAGGAGGAAAGTCCACACTGATTGGCGGACTTGTGAATAGAGAAGGTTCTTCTCGTGGACGAGACCATCTCAGTCCCAATGAATGGTTGGCCTAATATAAGGATGGTATCGATCAACAATTGAACAGATTCCTCAGAGTCCTCAAACTCCTATGCAATATTGTTGCATCTGTGGTCTCTTGTTAGCTGTGACTCTTGCCATCTTCTTTGAAACCCACTGCCAGACTTTCACTCAAGTCCCAGCCTGTCACTCAAACTCAAGTCTCAGTTTTGAGTGCCAGAGTGGCACACTGAGGATACTGGAGGTCCCCTCTTCTCTGCAAACTTTATCACTGTGGCAGACACAAGTATTTTCAGTATTTTTTGCAAACCCTTGCCCAGTTCTTTATATGTACCCTTTAGCACCTGCCATCAGCTTTTTATTTCTACCTGCATATGGGGAGGCAGATGTGCAGGCCCAACTTTATTGCCCGATTAAATCATTTCTATCACATACTTTTAGCTTAACGCACTGTCAAATTAAATTTCTTCTTGAGTCCAACTTAAGACTATCCCAGGGTGTACCAGAACTCCAAACTGCAGATTCTCATTCTTTTGCAGTTTTTTGTGCCCCACTTCACTGTATTAGTGAATGATCTACAGACTTCCATATATTGTAATATAAATTAGGACCATGGAGCAGGCATAGGAGTCAAGCAACATTTTAAAGTTAATGAGAGTGGGACTGTATTTTCTACTCCCCATCAGTAAGCCGAGAGGGTGACCTTCCTGTTGTAGGCAAGGGTGGTAAGTGATGTAACTGTGGTGGTGTCTTAGTAGCCTGCTGTGTGGGACTTATTGCTATTAAAACCTTTGCTACAGATGCATGCAAAGATGTTGTGCAGTGCTGCAGGGGCTCCTATCTACAGTAGGGCAGACTTCTTTGGCCACGCAAGTGCTGAGAAAGTAGCTGGGTTCAATTTGTGCTGATGGTTGCAGGTGGTGGGCTCTGACATTCTTCTTTCTGGGGACCAGGACGTATTTTTCTCCATCAAACTTTGACCGAGAGCCAGAGTGAGAAAGGCAGGAAAGGGAGAAAGAAGAATTAAAAAAAGATATTAGTGACACAGGGTGAAACGTACCTGAATGCATGAGATAAAGAGACAGAAAGTGGAAGATGTGGAAAAAGAAGCATAAAGCCGGATCAAGACGAAACAACTGATTTAGAGTTTGATGGATGCGGGCAGGGTTTCATAAACCATCTGGTTAGCCATCCACCACCATTGAGACCCATCTTTTAGATTTAGAGTATGGCCATTTGGCTGATGAAAGTCCATCAACTGTCTGCTGCCCCATTGTATTTCCTCCGTCAAAACTGTTATACCTTACACACAACAGACGGGGTCATGGAAAGCCACTACTCTTTTATTTTAAAGTATCATGTCCATCAATGGAAACATGCCACATCTGTATTGGAGGAAAAAGAGTACAAAGAGCCAAACCCTATCCACAACAACTACAAAATGTACTTTATCAACTAGTCCTTCCAGCTACATTCCCTGGGGCATGATCTGGCAGTGATGAAGGAAGTGAACTCTGCTCCAAACTCGCACTCCGTAATGGTTGAATAATCTGAATATTGTTCTGGTTTTTCACCTGTGCTTGCCAGGCATATGCAATGTCTCAAATGATGAACCCCAAAATCCTAAAACTGTGCGCTGGTAGTGGATCCCCACTTGCCTGCCCAGGCTGCACTTAGCATCCAAACCACCTAGTTCTGCTTCAAAGTTCTTTATCTTTTACAATAATAATTCTTGAGACAGTCTTTTTCAAGGTTTTCTCTGTTGTTTAATCACAACAATATTGTATGTGTTAAATGCAGTCAAAACCTTAATTGAAAATTAAAAAGTGGTCCGTGCTAGACCAGGCATGTTGGTATTCACAAAGCAAGTTACTGCATTAGACACACACATACTAAATGCTCAAAAGGTGTCCGGTGCTTTTCCAACATGCTGGTGTTTATAAGTTGAAAGAATTACATGCTCTTGTAGAGTGCCCAGTGAAAACAGACCGCTCCTACATATATAACTCAAAAAGTGTTCCCTGCTTACCAGTACTGTGAATGGTGACTGCGTACTCTGTCAAGGGATGCGCACTGCGTACTTCATTATCCCCGTGCAAACAGCTGATGTGGTTGCCGCTACGTGCCAAACAAATAAGCCTGTGACGTAAGACACCACTACGCTACTGCTTCAATCTAGAAATGTAAAGGTCCTTGACACTTTTGTAAAAATGCATCATTGTGCTGGACTTATAAAACAAGAGTAAGATGTGGGATACCGACGCTAAACAAAAAACTACTATCATGACCACCCTGCCTAGTGTGCCTGCTACATCAAATGTGTAAACCACAAAACAAACTGAATTAAAAGAAAAATGTAATTCAAAACAAAGTGAAAACTCCCAATGATTCCTATTGTTAATAACTCATGATGAAATGTACTGCTATATTTTTAACAGTATAACATGAATAACAATATATATAACATCATAGAAAACAAGCATATTCTAATTTATCATTCATACCAGCAGGATACATAGTATCCAATTTCTTGATCTAATAGTTTTCCATTTGTAATCATTTATTTTGAGTGTTCATATCTGGCCTGGTTGTTCTTTTGTTCTAGAACTTCAAATTGTAGTTGAGTCACATTGCTGCTTGCTTCTAGCTAATCAATAGCTATACTTGAACCTTTTGTTTTCTTCCGGATGTTGCTTTTATGCTCTGTGATGCGGACCTTGATTTTCCTTTCTATCTTCCCTACATATAGTTTTCGACATGGACATTTAAGTGCATATATTAAATTCATGCTATACATACGCACTCCAAAGGCCGTTTACAGCCCAGAGATCGCCACCTACCCGGGGCAAGGCATATCCTGCACAGCGGCCCCCCCTCCAGTGCTGCTTTCAGCCCCGAGGACTGCCACCCCTCAAGGCCAGCTCCCTATGTCCCAAGGTGTCTTCCCTTGTGACATAGTTGTTTGTTTTCACTTGGTAGGAGCTTTGACAGCTCCTGCAAAGCAAGAGCAACAGTAACTCTGCTCCCAGCAGGAATATTGCTCCCACCCAGTGGGAGTTGACTTTTCATCTGTTTTCCAGCCCGCTGTCAAGTGGGCAAGAAAGCATGAAAAATTGCTCACTAACGCAGGAAGCAGCATTTCGTGCCACCCCCCCCCCCCTTTCTTTAAAGGACAAATGATTCTATCTTCCTGAGCTTGGTGAAGGCAAAGCAAGTGTATTTTCTCAGCAATTCCACTTCGAAAAACAGTCTTGAACCCTAGGTGGAGAAGTATGCATCGTTAATCTATGAGAACACAATCTGTAATGACTGTGATATGTGGCTTCTTTCTTGTCCCCTCCTGGTGAGAGCAGAGTCCATGGTTCTCCCTTTAAATTAATATGAGTAAGCAAATGTGCAAAATTACCTGGAAGCTTTGTCCATTTGTCCCCACCCCATCCACCTTAGTAGTATGCAAAGGGCTTCCCTCCTTTTG
The DNA here is from genome assembly GCF_964204655.1 of Triturus cristatus. Classification (NCBI taxonomy): domain Eukaryota; kingdom Metazoa; phylum Chordata; class Amphibia; order Caudata; family Salamandridae; genus Triturus; species Triturus cristatus. The sequence continues at coordinate 936,075,808 of NC_140592.1, forward strand.
CCAGTGTCATTGGCAGCATACCAAAAGGTCACCCAGCACATTTCCAGCCCATTTTGGTGACGCCTTCTTGATAAGTCATTAACTTGTCTTAATGAATATGAGGACATCGCCACCAAACAAAGAAGTTCCTACTTTATGTAGTTAAGAGGAAGTTGCCTTGTTTTGTGGAGATTCATCTCTTTGTAGTCTCATCATCTTCTCTATAGAAGAATTTATGTTATCACGGATGTATATAAACTTTATTGTTGGATAGTTAAACCCTTACAATTTAAAAAGTCTTGCAGTATGACATAAAATTAAGAGAAAACACTATATAAAATTGCAGATGAAAACAAAATTAACATTTTACTTACAACTCTGCGGGGCATCATGGCAAAGTTTAGTTCGGGGAAGGGTTTAAAAGTCTGCAAATCCGGCCAACACGAAGTTGAACATCGGCCTAATTAAACTAGTCACAAAGGCACATAAACTGTTGCTAACCACTGGTGCCCCCAACTAACTTTCACAGATGTGTAGAAGGCACATGAGGAACAATCACATTGCTGAAATGAAATGCACAGAAGGTCACTGGAGACATTTCCTCCTGGTCCATTACAAAGCTCTTGTGTAGAAAATGACCTAGATATTTACCCAACAAGTTAGCACTTACTAATTAACCAGTAGAAATTACTCAAGTTGGGTAGACATTTTTTGCAAAACTGTGGTCTCTTGTTGGAAAAAGGGGCAGGTGAGGTTCCATTCTGGCCCAGTAACTTACACAGCTACTGACACAAACAAGGAGACACTCAGACACACACTCATACACCCATTCAGCCACTCTCACATATACTTACAGACCCATGTAGGTACTCACAAACTCACTCCCAACCCCATACAGTCACTCACATACCCACAAAACCACTCGCACATTCACTCACAGGTCCATACAGCCACTCACACACCTACATAACCATGTAAACGCTCACTCACACACCCACAATACCACTCACACATGCACTCATACATCCATACACACTCACATACACACTCCCAAACCCATAAAGTCACTCACACACCCACAAAATGACTCACACATCCACTTCCATGCCCATACAGCTAATCATGCACCCACATAACCATTCAAACACTCACTCACAGACCCATACAACTACTCACACCCACTCATACACTCATACACCCACAATACTACTCACACATCCATTCATACACCCAGCCACTCACACGCACACTCACAGACCCACACATCTACTCACACACTCACTCACAGACCCAATCAACCACTCACATACCCACTCACTGACTCACAAGTCCACTCACACACCCTAAAAACTATTCATATACCTACTCATACACCACACACCCATACAGCCCCTCACATATACTGTCACCCACTCATGCAGCTACTCACACACCCACTCACAACCCCTACAGCCACTCGCACACCTACTCTCAAGGGTTACAGGTTACAGTTAGGAAATAAAATTAAAAAACCTTCAAAATTCAATAAAAAAGCTAATGCAACAGGTATGTTATAGTTAAGAAATAACGTTATGAAAAGTAGAAATTCACGGAAAAACAAAGGTTACAGGGATGTTATAGGCACTGACATACCAACTCACAGACCTACTCACATACCCATGTAGGTACTCACACACCCACACAGGTATTCACACACCCACTCACAGACTCACACAGGTACTCACACACCCATATAAACCCACAGAGACTCCTCACACACCCACTCATAGACCCATGTAGACACTCTCACACCCACAAAGATACTCACATGCCCATTAAGGCATTGACACACCCACTCACAGACCCATGCAGGCACTCACAATTCTACTCACATACCCATTTAGGCACTCACACACACACTCACTAACCCACACAGACACGCTCACACCCACTCACAGATACACACAGGCACTCACACACTCACTCACAGACCTGCACAGGAACTCACAAACCCACTCGCAGACCTACTCAGACATTCACATACCCACAAAGACATTCACACACTCATTCACAGACCCACACAGGCATTCACAGACCCAATGACAGACCTATACAGGAACTCACAAATCCCCTCACAGACTCACACAGACACTTACACACCCATTCACAGATCCACACAGGCACTCACACAGCTACTCACACACCCACTTACAGACCCACACAGGCATTGATACACCTACTCACAGACCCATGCAGGCACTCACAGATCTACTCACATACCCATTTAGGCACATACATGCCCACTCACTGGCCCACACAGGCACTCACACACCCAAACACAGACTCACTCAGGCATTCGAACACCCAGTGACAGACCCACAAAACTACAATTTCTTGGTGCATTTTGAGAAAAAAACATCCAGGCACCCACATAGGTACTCTTACACCTATTTGAATATCTGTACAGGCAGTAATGTACCTACTCACAGACTTACGCAGGCATTCACACACCCACTCAATAGGCACTCATGCCTATTCACAGACCTACACGGGCATTCACACACCCATGCAGACACTCATGTACCCACTGATAGACCCATGCAGGTTCTCACACACCCAGTCACAGACCTACATAGACACTCACATACCCACTCACAGACCCTCACATACTCTCAGACACCCACTCACAGACCAGTGTAGACATAAACACACTCACTCATAGTCCCAAATAGGCACTCATAGACCCACTCACATACCTGTGTAGGCACTTACACACCCACTCACAGACCCACATAGGCACTCACACATCTACTCACAGAACAACTCTGACACTCAAAATATCCACTGACAGACCCACACACACACTCACAGACACTCACATACCCACATAGTCCCTCACACACCTATTTATGGATCCACACAGGCCCTCACACAACCACTCATATATTCACACAGGCTCTCACATACCCACTTATAGACCCATAAAGACACTCACAGACCCATTGACACACCCACACAGACACTCACACACCCATACACAGACCCACTCAGGAATTCACACACCCAGTGACAGACTGACAAAGGAACTCACACACTAACTCACAGACCCACAAAACCTCACATCTTGGTGCACTTAAAAAAACATTTTTAGACACCCACACAGGTACTCTCACACCCATTTACAGACGTGTATAAGCAGTCACTCACCTACCCGACTGATGCAGGCATTCACACACCCACTCAATAGGCACTCACTCAGAGACCCATGCAGGCATTCATACACCCACTCACAAACCCATGGGCATGCACACACCTGCATACAGACACACACAGACTCTCAGACACCCACTTATGCACCCATGCAGGCTCTCACACACCAGTTACAGACCCACACAGATACACACACCCGCTTACAGACACACACAGACTCTCAGACACCCACTTACAGACCTATGCAGGCATTGACACACCCATTCACAAACCCATGAAGGCACTCATAGACCCACTCACATACCCATGTAGGCACTCACACACCCAGGTACAGACCAACAAAGACACTCATCATACACTCACAGACCAATACACTTACACAACCACTTTCAGACCCACATGTTACAGTAAGATTATAGTTAGGTGAATATGTCAGTAACAACATTAATATTTTGAACTAAAAAAATACAGAAATTCTGCAGTTACAGTTAGTGGAGCTAACGCTTACTTGCATCTCCACCATGCACTGTATATGACCTCATCTATTACATCACTCATAACATGTTCTATGACATTATTTATGACATCAATTATGATATCTCAAATGACATAATGGATGACATCACTGATGACATCATCCAATGAGTGTGGTCGTTTTTTAAAAGTTTACATAGTGGCAGGTATCTACTGTATTACTTTTCTACCTAATTTTGCACAACCTGTGTCCAGGTACTGAGTGTAAGTGATCACAAAACGAATGTGCTCCTAATGCATCCTAAATATTCAGAAGTATTAAACATGTTATAAATCTTTGCATTGAAGAATATCTCTGTGTGCAGATGACAGTTGACAAGTTCATTCCAGTATGTTTCACACAGGTTTTAAAGCTCTGCAGAAAATGTTTCCAACAGGGAAAAGATTCTACATAGTAGATACATAGGGCCTGATTCACAAAGGTACATTTACACCTTTATGTACATTTACAATTGCTTGCTATTCACAAAGGGATTTAAGAATAGGATCTTTACGAATGCAGAGTCTTCGCATATAAAAAGACCTATTTTGTTATGAGCGGAGATTCCCTTTTTGAATTGCAAACAATAGTAAACATACTCAAAAGTGTAAGTTTACCTTTGTGAATCAGGCTCTAAGTATTGTAAGAAGCCTTGAGTTGTCAGACAAAATTGTTTGACCATCACAATTTCAACATACCATAGAAGACTGTGTGCACCAGGTTCTAACCTATGTACGTATGCCTGTTTAGCTTTAGAAGATGATGTACCTGTAAAGTTTTCAGCACAATATGAACGTTGAAGATAGTATTTAGACTTTGGTTATTTTAAGAGAATAGTGTCTCTTTGGACATGTTTTATATAGAGTGTACACGGTTCCCAAGTAGATACTTTTTAATACTCTTTGGTGTATTTCTCATGAGAGTTTCACAGTCTGCAAACAGTGTGGCACATAGTAAACTGTCTCCATAGAGTAAACACTGTTTCAAGTACCAATTTTTCTACTCAAATCAACTTCATTTCTCAGTGTAGGTTTGGTGACTGTGAGATATTAGATGCAGATAAAGGCTGTCCATAGTAGGTTATTAATTTTAGAAGAGACGTTGAGTTGAGTATCTTGAGGGACTTCACTTTTATGAACACATGTATTTAGGCTGAACACTGTATGTAATAAGGGTTTCCGAGATATCTGTGGTTGATTGTTAATGTGAACAAGGATATTCGTGAAGTGTATGGTATAGGGTTAATGTTGCACAGGACCCATGCTTGCTACACTCAAGGGAGTTGTATCTGTAATGGCATTAATGACGATTCCTATTATTCTGAGCATATTTGTACTTACTTTCATGCCTCTGATGCCAATTTAGTTTATAGAGTAATCCGGAATTGGTAAAGCGCAAACTAATCACCCCTAGGGGTCGCAAGGTGCTGGGGGCCGTCAGGGAGATTAAGTGAGCTATTGCCCAGAGTCACAAAATGCTGAGCTGAGCTGCCACCGGGGTTCGAACCATTAGCCCCGCGTGCTGGATTAAGTTGCTCTAGCCTCTGCGCCACACCTCTCCCTAGAGCAATGTGTGCAAAAGAAGCTTGGATGATGTCATCAGTGATGTCAATAGTAATGCCATCAATGAAATCATTTGAGATGTCATCACTGATGTCATAAATTATGTCATTGTCTATGTCATGAGTGAGGTCATAAGCAGTGCATGATGGAGGTCCTAAGTTATAGTTGGCTCTGCTAAATATAACAGATGAATTTCTGTAGATTTTTTTAGTTTAAAACTTCAATGTTGTCACTGGCATATTCACCTAACTAAAACGTTACTTTGACCTTTGTTTTTTCAGTGAATTTCTAAGGTTTTTTCAAAAACGAAAACTGATCTTTTTATCACACCTAACTATCTGGTTATTTTTACCATTGTTTTTTCAGTGAATGTTTATGATTTGTTTAAAACAAAAAGTAATATTTTTTTGCCATACATAAAGCCAACCACCCGCCGCGCACTGCGGCCAAATTCCCAGCAGTCAGCCAACTTCACACTGTGCATGCCTTTACCTTGTGCAGCATAAAGCTGGCCTTCGGGCACTGAGAAACCCCATCTAGGACCAAATACAAGAAAAAAGGGGAGGGGGGCCGCAAGGTGCCCCTCCTTGATTGTTATTAAAGGGGAGGGGGGCCATGTGGGCCCCCCTCCCTGAGCCTTTTTATGCCCTGGGGGCTCCATCCCACCGGGCTCTTTTTTTTTTTTTTAAAGAGTAAGGGGGCCATGGACCCCCTCCCCAAGCAGTTATAGGCTCTGGAGAGCACATCCCTGTGGCTGAAACTTACAAGTCCCCCTCCCAAATCTTTTTTTTTAAATTAAAGATTTAGGGGGCCGCATGGTGCACCTCCCCGAGCCTTATTAAGTCCTGGGGACTAATCCAACAGGGCCGTTTCTTAATTTCATGAATCAATTCTGTTTATTAAAGCCATAGCAATTTGCAAGCAAACACAGCTGCTTGTCTACATTCCAGGGGGCCAGCAGCGTCAATGCAGCTGTCTGAACTGAGATTAACACAGCTGTTTGCGTTTAACCCGAGGGCCGGCAGTGTTGGAGAGGGAATTTAAAAGGGAAAAACAACAGTAACCCAAACAAACCCCCTGCCCCTTCCCTCGATTCCTTGGAGAGAGATGTCTGAGAGGTCTACGGTGGAAGCCTGTTGAGGCAAATGGTGGCTTTTGAGGAATATCCGCTAGTCTAGAAGATTAAGCTGAGTTGTCAGGAGGATCAGTCACTGGGAGCAAGTTGAGCAGTTTAAGATAAGTCGGGCAGGTTAACTCAATACATTTGGATGAGAGCATATGTATGAATGGTGCTCATTGATCAAAATAACCATTGCTCTGTTGGTCAACAGCTAGGGACAATTTTTCCATTCCCAGAATGAACCATGATTTGTGCAGCCAGGTGGTGTAGTCAGAGATTCTATCAGTGCCCCATAAAGACAGAATCACCTGGCGGGCTACCCCTAAAGCCAAAGCCATTTGCTTCCCTCTCAATGAGTTGAGTGGGAATGTCAAAGGGTTTGGAAGCCCCAAAATAGTGTAGGCAGGGAACCTCTTGATTGCGATGTTAAAGGCTTGATCAATATTGTCCAGTATATGTTCCCAGTCACAGCCAAACTTTGGACAATGCCACAGTAGATGAACCAAGGTGCCAGTGCCTCCACATCATCTATCATATTCTTTGAGCTTTCAGGTTTGCAGACCTGGAGCAGTGCTGGAGTTAATTACCAGTATGACACCATTTTGTATGCTGTTTCAGTGCTCACCATGTTGTGGGCTGAGTGACAGGTTCTGTAATAGACATCTTCCCACTCTTTAACAGAAAGAGCCCCACAAAGTTCAGTCTCCCAGCTAGCTTGTCCCGCAGTTCTAGTCGGTGAGATCACCTTACCCAGCATGGTGTAGAGCTAAGTAATGAGGCGTTTGTTGTCTCTTTTGAGGAGCCCCCATTTTTCAAATGGCGTAAGTGATCTCCCTGCATGTGATTTAATGGAGGCTTGCATCACCCAGTGTCAGCCTTGGAGGTATTGCAGACGGTCCGCTTTTACAAATCCGTAGTCAGATTTCAGCTGTTCAAATGGGATAAGGACCTGAAGAATCGAATAGGCACCCTACGCGTTTTCCCCCACCCTCCTGCCAGTGCGGGAACCGGTCTAGTTGCATCCCCAGGGTGAAGTTCGGATTAGAAAAGATTGGGGTCATAGGGGATGGGAAGGAGGTTAAACCATCTTTGATCGCTATGGCATCCCACAACCAGAAGACTGCGCTAGTTACTGGGGAAGAGTATAGACCCCATGTCCGGTGTTTGAGGGAAAGCCAGGGTTCTTTCCATATGGGGGAACCTGCCAATGCCTGGTCCATAAAGCACCAGTGTTTCTCCGAGAGCGGTTGGCTCCATTCTACCAAAAATCAGAGCAGAGAGGATTGGTAATATTGCAGCATAAGGGGCACTGGCAGTCTCCCCTCCCATGTTGGGAAGTACAGCAGGTGTTTTTGAAGGTGGGGTTTCTTCCCATCCCAAATGAACTTATTGAGTTTGACTTGTAAGGACCACAAGCTATTGTTCGGGGGATCAATGGAAGAGTCACAAAGAGGTACAGAATGCAAGGAAGTATTGTCATTTTAATGACCCCTATCCTGCACAGCCATGAAAGGCGGAGACTGGGCCATGTGTTTATATCAGTTAGTATTTGGGAAGTCAGAGATGCATAGTTAAGTGAAATGGTTCTAGGAACAGAGCTTGACAGTTTGATCCTGAGGTAGGGTATAGAAACTTGCACCCATTCAAAAGGAAACAGTGAGCGGAGGTGCACTTCATGAGGTGGAGTTACCAAAAGATTTAAGATCTGGGACTTTTGGATGTTTATTTTAAGGTCTGATAGATTCCCAAATCTTTGCAGCTCTGATATCGTTTCAGTGATGGCAAAGATCACATCATCAACATGGCTAATGAGATGGTGGTCTCCTCCAAACTGTATCCCTGAAATAGCTGGGTTGGACCATATCTTTTAAGCCAGGAGTTACAAATATAGAGCGAAATGAGGAGGTAGACGGGGAACCCCTGACGTGTTCCACGCTTTACATGGAAAGATTGAAACAGCACACCATTAACGCTCACTGAGGGTCTAGGAGCACTGCATACACAATAGACCCATTTACGGAATCTGTCTCCAAATCCAAAGTGCCCTAGGGTAGCGAACAGATAGGGCCAATGGACTCTATCAAATGCCTTTTTAGCACCGATAGATAGAAGGAGAGCTTATTTCTGGTATCTGTGTATCTTATCCATTAAGTGTAAAATGTGTTTGGTATTATCTCTGTATTGCCAGGTCGGAATAAATCCTGCTTGCACAGGATCAATCAAGCCAGGCATCAGCAGGTTGAGGTGGTGGGCCAGTGTGCTGGTAAAAAGTTTAGCGGCAATGTTCAGGAGTGAACTGGGTCTATATGACCCACAAAGAGCGGGTCCTTGCCAGGCTTTAGAATAGCAGAGATTGAGGCTTCTAACAGAGAATCAGTATGGGAGCCGGGGTCAGCGAAGGAGTTGTAGAGACGTGTGAGTAATGGGGCCAGGTCATGGCAGAAGACCTTATCAAATTGTGAGAAAAAGCCATCAGGTCCAGGATGACCATCTGAGGCTTCAGGCAGGCAATGGCCAAGATGAGCGTTCCAGAAGTGGCAATACCACTGCCCGTTCGATGGGGTTGTTGAGACCATGTACATCAAGGCTTTTTATTTTAAGTTCAAGAAAGATTGGTCAAGGAAGTGGTGCGAGGTGGAGTGGCTGAGATAGGATGGTGAGGCATATAGCATGGGGATAGCCTAGTAATATGTTTACCATCATGGTATGCCCCGCAATGTCGTGCATAGACTATGTGGAGTGAAGGTTTAGATAAGATAAGATAAGATAAGTATAGGTAAAAATGTACAAAAGTACCAAAAATATAACATGAACAGAACTATTTACATGAAGAAGTCGGGTATCAATGGAGGTTTGCATTATGGGCGTAGGCTGGCAGGTTTTAATGTAAGGTCAATAATGTGAATCATCAGTAAGCTCTCCGCCACCACAGGCCACCTAAAGCTGGAGGTGAACCGGCCCAGTGGAGATCACCCGAGGACAGACTGTGAGTGGGGCAAGTGTCAAGATATGGGCCCGCCAGTACCTGAAACAAGGCTGCCCTTCACCACCTGGCACTCCAGAGCACATTCCTCCGACCCAGGGCGAGTGTGTTTTTTGCACATGCCCATTTTCTGTCGACCGGGTTGTGGAGACCCATGGGGAAACCTGGGTGTAGATTGAAGGGGTGGTTCGTCTGACAGCCCCAAAACACAACTGGTGTCCTTGAGTGTTTTAAGCTGGTGAAGCTGGCCCCACCCGTAGGTCACTTCCTTGGTTCACAGGAATTCAGTGATTGGTTTAAATTTCCTGCGGCGCTGAAGTGTGAGGAGTGAAACATCTTGAAATAGTCTGATGGTATGGCCACGGAAGTGGATGGGTTGTTTGGTTCTGGCTTTCCTCAGGATTTTCTCCTTGATTTGGAAGTCATGCACAAATGCTAGAACATCCATCAGTCTGGGGCTGGGACCCATGGGATGGCCGACCTGATGTACTCTGTCCAACTGTAAATCAGTGTTCTCCTCCCAGTCTAGGATAGAGCGGAATAGCATCTGCGTGCGTGGGGACCCCCCTGAGGTGGATGTTATTTAGTCAAGTCCAATTTTTGACATCATCTGCTCGATGTCTGAAGTCGTTGTGTTGGTCATGAAGGCATGATATCTTGGCCCAGCATCTCCACTTCCTCGCCCCTTGCAGTCACATTTTCCTTGAGGGTGGAGACCCATTCTCTGAGAGATGACAGCTCTTGTCTTAGATCTCGCATGTCCTGAGAGAGATGCTTTCTGAGGTCTAGGATATTAGTCTTTAGAGATTCAAAGAGGGAGTCTAGGAACACTGCAGGTCTCCGGGGCCTGGTTGGACTCAGGGGCCCCCTCTGGGTCAGGCTGCGCAAAAGACTGCAATGAGGAAGCTGCATCTTTGACGGACGTCAGAGTGGAATGAGTAAACATCTCCCGCACAGATTGCTCACGCTTATTCTTGGAGGTGGCTGTGGCTGAGTAGGTAAGAGTGCAGGGCAGAGTTCCTTCTGCCTTGGAAGTAGGTGGTTGGAAGGGCCAGTCCTCAGTGGAAAAAGGGGACCCAGCAGATGATAACTGTTAGACAGTGCTGGAGTGGTGCAAATCAAGAGGGGTAGCGAGGATATCAAGAGCTCTAAAGTGGACAAAAGCTCATTGGAGGGCCTTTAATTGTGGCAAAATTAACCTGGTCAGATTGTGTGCTGCCCCACAAAATAAGCAAAAAAAAACAATTGATGGACATTCACCCCCAGTCACAAGGATCAGGGTTAAATCCATCATTCCTTTGCTCACCACCCAGTTTGGACCCAGCCATATGCAAATCAGCCTTGAACCTGTTCCTTGTGGGAACATTCCAGCCCCAACTGCCAAGCCAGGTCCTCCGTGGACCAGAAACAAGCATCCTGCTACCGGTTTCAGGGCATCACCCTTCATCAGCCAGGCTAGCTTAAATCTGGTGGTGTAGTGAGCACGTGACGCAAGTCTCGGCATACCCTTCCCACTTAGGGTGACATATGCAAAAGAAACAATTGATGGACGGAATGCTGGACAATGCAAACATTCACCCGCACTCACAAGGATCTGGGTTAAATCCATCATTCAAACAAACAAGCATCCTAGGACCGGATTCACAAAATAAGGCCCCAATCTTCGCCCTCTTGTCTGCCCCAGAGTGATTGGAGGCACAACGCACCAAACACTCACTGGGGGAGCAGCTTCCCACCACGGCAAAGGCGTGACTCTGATGCTGCATCCAGGCTCCCTCCAGCCTGCGGACAGTGTCCTCATGGGTGTAGGACCTGTATATAGTACTGAATACCTCATGTCCCAGTGATCGGTTGCTGCCGATAAGCACGAGTACGTAACGCTGGTGTGGTGTAGGCCAGCAGGAATCTGCTGGGTAACGAGGAGTTTAAGTACTCTAGATGTGGGTAGTATCTCAGCAGAGGGTCATCAGCTGGGGCAGGGTGAAGGAGATCTGTCTTGGCGCAGGACCCGCAAAGCAGGGCCCTAGACGTCAGCCCTCTCACTACCTTCCGGCACCGTCCAGCGAGCCGTGTGCTCAGGTTCATTCAGGATGGGGGACCCTCCCCATCAAAGGTCCGATAACACTGTGCCCTGTGCACTCTCCAAGATTTTCTTATGCTAACTCAGCTTAGGTAGCAGGCACCTCGAAATCAGCATGCAGGGCCTCCTGGCTGCAGCCTCTGATTGATGCGGCACTGTTGTTGGCAAAGGCCTGCGAGGTCCCCTGCATGTACCCCTTTGTCTCTCTTGAAAGATTGCCAAAGGATTTTTTAATTGATAGGGTCCAGGCCTTTGCACGTACGTACTGAGGATTGGGGCCTTGTCCAAGGCAGTGGCACAGCTATTCTCAGTGTGGTCAGGCTGTAGGGCTATAGCCGGCCCCCGTGAGGACACCGTCTGCAGGCTGGAGGGAGCCTGGATATGGCAGTAGAGTCAGGCCTTTGCTGCAGTGGGTGGGGGGGTGCTACTCCAGTGAGTTTTTGGTGTGCCATGCCTCCAATCTCTCAGGGTCAGACTGGTGGAAATCTTGCGGCACGGGTTGAGTGAAGCAGATTATGTGGCCACCATATTAGCTGAAGGTGGTGCGCTGCTCTGGGCCAGTGCCACAGGCAAATAACGTGTTGCAATCGAGCTGGGTCTCTCCCACTGTTGCAGGGTACTGTTCACCCTCCGGGCTGGTGCATGCAATGTCTCCCAAAGAGAGCCAAAGACTGCTCAAGGTGGGGTTGGCTGCCTGCGAAGAGTTGGAAGCAGGGCCTGACTGCAACATAATCTGTGGCTAACTCCACTTTACACACAAGCAAAGGTTATGCGTGGTCATAAGCAGTGCATGGTGGAGGTAGAAGTTATAGTTAGCTCTGCTAACTGAACCTGGTGAATTTCTATGTTTTTTTTGTTCAGAGCATTAATGTTGTTACTGACATATTCACCTAACTATAACGCCTGACATCTCAAATTACATCATTGATGACATCACCCAAGCTTCTTTTGTATACATTGCTCTAGAAACGGGTATACCATTAGAGCTATGAAAGTAAGGGCAAAATAGCTAAGAGGAATATGAAGCATCTTTACTGCTGTCATCCAGACAACCGTCATAGGTAAAGCAAGCTTGTGTTATTTGCAACATTAACCCTATGCCATACACTTGATGGGTTGCTGAGTTCATGTCCACTGTTAACCACAGATGAAAGGGTAACCTGTCCTACACACAGTATTCAGTCTGCAGAGAACTGTTCTGGGACACCCAAGTTCCTCCAGATACTCAAGTCCTATACCATAACTAATGCCCTACTATGGACAGACTGTACTTGTATCAAACCCCTGACAGTCATCAAACCTACATTGACAATTGAATTGGATATAAGTAGAAAAGTGGGTACTGTTGACATTGATTACTCTATGGAGAGAGTTTAATCTGCACCACACTGTTAGCAGACAGGGGAACTCTTGTGAGAAATACACCACAGAGTATTAAAAAGTGGCTAATAAGAACTGTGTACAGTCTATGAAAAACGTGTCCAAAGAGTGACTATTCATTTAAAATAACAAAGGTCTGAAGATGCTAAAGATCGTACTACCTGCAGTTATCATTCTGTGATAAAAAAATTACAGATAGCCCATCTTCTGAAGCAACACCAGCACATGTTCATAGGTTAGTATCTGGTGCACACAGTTTCTATGTTCAGTAGAAATTGTCATGCTGAGACGATTCTGGCCAATAACTTAAGGCTGCTTACAAAACTTAGTTTGTAGTACATAGAATCTTTGGCCTGCTGGAAGCTTTTTATTGTAGTGCCAAAAACCATGTGTGGAACATACTGAACACAAGTCAATTGTCACTTGCACACAGAGTTAGCCTTCAGTACAAAGATTTATGATGTGTTCAATACTTCTACACACCCATGGTACATTAGGAGTACATGCATTTTGTAAACATGGATAAGAATTAGCTGGACACAGGCTGTAGGAAATTAGATCGAAAAGTAATATTGTAGTTACCCGCCACTATGTTAACTATAAAACAAACTAACGCTCATTGGGTGATGTCACCAGTGATGTAATTTGAGATGTCATCCGTGATGTCATAGAACATGTAATGAGTGATGTCATATGTAAAGTGATAAGCAATGCATGGTGAGGTGCAAGATATAGTTAGTAGTGCTAACTACATCTGATGAGCTGTGTTTTTTTTTGTTCCAATCGTTAATGTTGTCACTAACAAATTCACCTGACTATAATGTTTTTTCAGTGAATATATGTGTGAATGCGTGTGTGTGTGTGTGTGTATAAAATGTGTTTTTTAATTAACCTACATTGTTGCTGATTGAGATTTTGTTAGACTTTTTACCATTCATCAAAAAGTGTGTGATATATCATATAACTTTTGATAACGTGGATGGGATATCCATTACGATGTTAAGGTGTGAAATGTCAAACAACTTACTAATCATGACTATTATCGTGTTTTAATATTGTTGTAAAGGTTTATGGTATTTTTACTTTGTTCATTACTAAAAGTCATATGATGCTACAAAGGAGCATATCGTGGGACCCAGCTGAAGTATCTGAGCAGCAAAAGTTAAGGAGCTCTGCTATAGTTGATAGTTAGGTGGCAAATTTCTGAATGGCATTAAAAATGTGTACTCCAAAGTGACAGAATGCCTCTCAATGGCCACTTGCACAACAGGCAACGGATTCTGTCAATAACGGACTACTATAACAAATGTGGGACCTCAGACACCCGAAAGGTAAGTGCAGTTAAAAGTCGGCCATCCATCATGATACATCAGGTGTTGGACCTCACCCTTTCTGCAGGGTCATCCCCAAAATGTTTGCCTTTACCCTCCTGGTTTCTGAACCCGTTTTTGTTGACTTTTAGGACTCTGTGCACTCCATCACTGCTAACCAGTGCTAAAGTGCTTGTGCTCTCTCCTTAAAACATGATTAAATGGCTTATTCACAACCAGAATATTTAATTCACTTGTAAGTCCCTAGTAAAGTGGTACTATGTGTACACAAGGTCCGTAAATTAAATGCTATTAGTGGACTTGCAGCACTGATTGTGCCACCAACTTAGGTAGCACTTTTAAACATATCTCTGTCCCGCAACTGCAGCAGGCGTGTGTACTTTGAACTAACATTTTGACACTTTTGCCAGGTCCAAACCATTCTTTTTAATACAGGTAATTCACCCCTAGGGTAGAACCTCGACAACCCAGAGGGCAGGGTGCATTGCACTTAAAAAGTGGGGTGTGTACCTTTTAGTTTTACATGTCCTAGCAGTGAAAAACTCTTAAACTCATTCTTCACTACTGAAAGTCCTACCTCTCCCATAGGATAACATTGGATTGACTGTGTTACATTTAGTAAGCTGTAATTTCCTAATGGGAGCAGGTAACAAGTTCACATTTGGTGTTTTTGTAATGTAATGAAAAACCCTCTCATGGTGAAGTCAGATTTTAAATTACAATTTTGAAAATGTAACTTTTAGAAAGTTGGTGTTTTCCTGCCTTAGCCATTTGGTGCCTGCCTCTGGGTCACTTGACTGGGTGTAGCTGACAGTTGGGCTTTGCGTATTCCTTCTAGACGGCCACACACAATAGAGAGCTTGAGTGTGCCTGGATGGACCATCACTGGCAACATGGGGGGGCATAGCTGGGCACATCCCTACACACACTTGAATGCGCTGTGTCCTGCCACCACACAAAGAGCTGCATACTCCCTTAAGTTAGTCAGGAACCAGGGCAGGAAAGGCAGGATGCTTGGTACTTTAAAGGTAATTCTAGAAGCTACTTCTAACTTCTAAAGGAAGGGCACCACGTATAAATATTGGACCTCAGGCACCAATTCTTCAGATTACTTATGGACCTGTGGATACTCTGCCGAGAAGAAGGACTGCTGTGCTGCTGAATTGACTACCACTCTGCTGGACTGCTGTTCCGAAGGACAGCAGCTCTGAAGGACTACTGTCCTGCAGTGCTGGCCTGCTGCCTGCTGACTCTTGCCTGGTTGAGCGGGACTGGACCTGCAACTTTGAACCCAGGTCCTTAGAGTGACTCCAAGGGCTAGCTTACTGGCCTCTTGATCGGAAGCCTTAGGCACATAACAAGCTGTCAACAACCTTGAACCCAGCACCTGGACTCTGCAACCTGTAAGTCCTGGTTTCCAAGTGGTGCCGCATCAGTCCTGGACCTTTAGAAGTGGACCTGAAGGTGCCTCTGCCAAGTCCAGTTTATGGTTCCCATCAGCACTGAGGCAAAGCGACCCAAAGCTCCACAAAGCCTCGTCGCACAGCTGGCAGCCTCATCGGAATCAACCCACAATCACGCAAATCTCCACGAAGCAACGGCCCACAACCGCCAGCTCATCAATATGCAACATAGCTCCCTAGAACCAATGCAAAATGCTGCAAAGTCTCACTGCACAGCTTCATTGGAACCAATGTCGGATGACGCAAAGTCTCGCAAGGTAATACAGCGCAGACCGTTTACAAAGATTTAAGGTACTGTGTTCAGCGGACCTAAGTGGATCCCAGTAGCTAGCCCACACTTCATCACAGTCAGCCTGAACATGTGACTTTGTACCAGTACAGAGTGACCAGATACCACAGTTGGCACTTTGAGCTTTTGGCACAATTTTCACTACCATTTTTAAACTGCATATCTCCAATTCT
The DNA here is from genome assembly GCF_964204655.1 of Triturus cristatus. Taxonomy (NCBI): domain Eukaryota; kingdom Metazoa; phylum Chordata; class Amphibia; order Caudata; family Salamandridae; genus Triturus; species Triturus cristatus. Next base: position 936,091,871 of record NC_140592.1, read on the forward strand.
ACTGATTGGAATTTTGTCATTTTGGTCTTGTTAATTGCACAAATGCTTTACACATTGCCTTCAAGTTAAGCCTGAATGCTCTGTGCCAAACTACAAGATGGTTGAGTACAAGTTAATTTGTGGTTTGCTTGTGCCTCACTCTGACCAGGATTGTGGTTGCTGCGTGACCAGGGCTCACACCCCAGTAAGTCACAAACTCAATTCTTTACATTAGGCATCTGCCATGTTTGGTCTGCCATGGAAAATCAAAATTGTCATCAAAGGGTATGTATGACAATATGTTGGACTGGCAAAGCTTCACTGACAAAAGCAGCTATCTTCCATGATGTTGCTTCCATCAACGCTACTAGAACATCAACTTTACAAACAATAGCTATACAAAGTCCACCGTGAAAGCCATTTCAACTTGATCAATTTTTTTAGAAATTATAGAGAAAAAATAAATAATCTGACCACCCACACAGTATGTTTCTTAAATTATGAAAATGTTAGTGTTTTTTTAATTGAAAGTATGTGTTTTAAATCTAAAAATAAATGTTGTACTATTCACAATGTAAGTTTGTATATTAAAAAAATATTTTATCTAACCTACTATGCAGAAATTATTAACATTCTTGAAATATTATAAATGTTTGTATTTTGACGAGCAATTTTTTAGTATTTTGTTTTATATGGCAATCAAAAGTGTGTGAAAATATAGCATTGACAAATTGCATTTGGATGTTGCAGAAATGTCCATTAACCACGCCAGACAAGATGGAGAAGAATGTATGTATGCAAGTACCACGCATTCCATTATATACGCTAACCGCTACAAAGCAGTCGTTAGAACGCAAACGCCATTACCCTGCATAACATTTACCACACATTTTTCTAAAACGAATATGCCTTTACCATGCATGCGTCTACAACGAATTTTGCTATAAAAGCATGCATGGTAAAGGCATATGCGTTGCAAAGGTTTCACCAGTAAAGGTAAGTATAAACCCTTATATATATATATATATATATATATATATATATATATATATATATATATATATATATATATATATCCACCAAAAAATTGCTCACGCAATGAGGCGCCTCACACATCGAGTTTTCTTAACCCATTTATTTGGCAGCTTGTGGAGGATTCTGTAATGTCCCATAAGCACCTTAGTCAGCATTGCCCTTGTAAATAAAGTTCCTCTCACCATACGCGTTTCGGGTATCCATTCACCATTGATCACTGGCTCGGGCCCCAGCAGTTGAACAGCATGACTTGAGTGCACCTGTACACTTTTAAATACCACGCCCCACTGGGCAAAGCATTCTGGTTGATCGAGTTCAACAGTAAATATTTCCAAAGTGGATGTGCCGTCGTGCCCCCTGGTAGTGTCAATCTTAAAAAACCACAGTGGGTTGCTTACGTGTCCAAGACAGAGCCTTCACCTTTTGCCGCTTGCCAAACTGGACTCGGTGTTTCTTGAGCGCTTTCATTTCCTTAGCGCTCCGAATCCGCACTATATGCAGTGGGGCAGCCCCGCGGTCTGAGCCGACCGCTCACAAATCCACCAAAAAATTGCTCACGCAATGAGGCGCCTCACACATCGAGTTTTCTTTACCCATTTATTTGGCAGCTTGTGGAGGATTCTGTAATGTCCCATAAGCACCTTAGTCAGCATTGCCCTTGTAAATAAAGTTCCTCTCGCCATACGCGTTTCGGGTATCCATTCACCCTTGATCACTGGCTCGGGCCCCAGGAGTTGAACAGCATGACTTGAGTGCACCTGTACACTTTTAAATACCACGCCCCACTGGGCAAAGCATTCTGGTTGATCGAGTTCAACAGTAAATATTTCCAAAGTGGATGTGCCGCCGTGCCCCCTGGTAGTGTCAATCTTAAAAAACCACAGTGGGTTGCTTACGTGTCCAAGAGAGAGCCTTCACCTTTTGCCGCTTGCCAAACTGGACTCGGTGTTTCTTGAGCGCTTTCATTTCCTTAGCGCTCCGAATCCGCACTATATGCAGCGGGGCCGCTGCGGCACCGCCAAGCATATGACGAGTTTCCTCACTGCGACCATAACCGTGGCAGTGAGTCTGCTTTGGAAAGATTGGTGATAAGGAAGTAAAGGGGTCCCTACAGGGCCTTATCTTTCCTTACGCCCATGGGTTGCATGCAGGGGGGTACATGTTGTGCCCCTCTGGCTGCATGCACCCTCTTTCCTGCAATGCATGGACTTCACAGTCCATGCCGTGCAGGAACAGGCTTTGACATTCCTATTGCGGTGCCTTTTTGAAAGGCACTGCAGTGGGAACACCTAAGAACCGCCCGCTAGAGTACGAGGAAACCAGTAATCTGGCAGGCAGCCAGCGGCTCTGTTTGGCAATGTGGGAGCGGGGACATTGCATGCCAACCCGCTCCCAAACCATCAAATTCGTAATCGGGCCCTTAATGTCCCCGTGCCAGCCAAAAACGAATGTGTCCTTGTGTAATGTAACTGGTGCTCCTGTAAAGCGCTGCAATACAAAAAACAGGATGCAGCAGCCAACTTTTGTCAGCTGGCCTCAACCAGGTCCTGGATGTCATTGCTAAGGAGTATGAATGATTACATCCAATTCTCAATAGCTAATGCTACAGAGAACAGTATCGAGCCTCAGTTCTGGTTGTAAGGCATACCACATGTGGTTGGTGCAATAGATGAAATCCCAAGTTGCATTGGTGCCACCTCATGACTGCGGGTAAGTTCACCGTGTTATGAAGCATTTTCAGTCCATCAATGTCCAGGTGGTATTCATAGCTGACCTCTAGGTCACCAGAGTGTGTGCAAGATTTCCAGGCTCCACCCTTGACTTGCTAGTGCTCCAGAACAGTTGCATATCACAACATATGGCAGACCTTTCAGCAAGGAGGGCTTGGCTAGTCGGTTAGTACCATCATTATGTCGATGTCAATTTTTGCTGGATACACTTCCAGTTACATTTGCTTTTGTGATTATATTTTTCTGGGGAATCCTGTTATCCAAGTCACACATGGCTATTAACATCTCTGAGAAACCCAGTGAATACAGGTACTTTTCTCTTTAGTGAGGCTAATATGTAAACGAGGGGTCCTGTGGAACAGACATTTGGGTACATAAAGGTTCAGGTACCTCACCATGACAGGAAGGGCCCTCCTCTACCCTCCAGGCAAGGTGTGCAAGTAGAGACTTTTTAAGGCATGGCCAAAGTGGGCTCTTGCCCATGACACCACCCTTTCTGGGGGGGGGCCTTAATAGAATATTCTCAACTGTCTAACTGAGCTATCTGTCAGTCATGCCATGATAACCTGGAACGCTGTTTAAAATGAGGTTCATATCAATACAGTTTCTTTTCATTTATTTCTTGTAAGAGGAAGCTTGGTGATGTGTGAGTTCATTATAGAAATTTTACAGAATATGTTTTTTCTTGTTTTTATCCTCATGCAACATCCATAAACCAAAGGGTAATTTAGAACAAAAAAAAGCAAAGGGAGGAGGGGGGCTGCAAAGAGACTTTCTAATTTTACTAGTAAGATACACATGTATCAGAAAATAGGAAACTCAAATGTTACTTTCTGCCTTTTGGTATTTGTATTTTGATTATTAGTTATAAAACCATTTGAAACACAGACTAGTGCTTGGCAAATAGTTGTATGTCGTTTTGGTAGACTATCTCAGACTTTATGTCTTAGCATATTTAAAGATTAATAAAGTGGCATATGGTGTCTTCTGTCACAAGAGCTTCCTGGTCAAAATTAATTTCCAAGAGTACTTTTTACAAGTTAAATCTTTTAATAGTGTATTACTACAAGGTAAGACAAACGCATTCAGTGTGATGCCTGCTTGTACTGCTCTATTTGCTCAGACTTTGTCACTTTGTGTGGAGAAAGTTTGCCTGGTGTCTGTATGTGCAGAACTAACTTTGCATATTAAGGTAGTTCGGGCTGCTGCGGCTGGTGAAAAATCTCATCTATGAGTGAGTGAGGTTTCCATTTCCTGCTGACTGTTATGTGCGGGAATACTTTTCTTCTTGGTGCATCTTCTGTGTGAGGAACATTTGCAGTGCCGCTGCCCAAATTGGTGTCTTGAACGTGTGATAGGAGCTTGAAAACCTGATCCTTAATGTCCTTCATCAATTATATATCAGGGAGAAGTTGGTTGTGGTGATGTCTCCTCTGTGTTTGAAGGAAGCTCTCATTGTTTCTGTCTGCTCTTTTCTATGAGTGTCATTTGTACTACTTCTGTCTGGGGTGGCCAATGATGTTTGCTCTGCTGTTGCTTGCACTCTTCCTGTGCTGGCTGTGAAGGAGATTACAAAGCTGGTGCCATAGTTTGTCTAATTCATAACATTGTAGTATACAGTATTGTTTTAATACTAAAACAGCTCAGGTCTATAGGTTTGCACTTTATAAAATATTCTTTAAATATTTTGGCCACCAATCTTTTTTAATTTATTTATTCTGTGGGTGTTCTGGAAATGTACCAGTTGCACGATTAAACATTTTTGTTGATTGTAAACGTTTGACGTTTCTAACAATGAACCATAATCCAGTCTGCTTTTTATGCACCATGCTTGTTCTATTTGTGAGGGAAATTTTCATACCGGCTGCCTCAGTGTGTGCTTCTTCATAAAAGGCTACTTACTATTCAACATCCATCAAATGATAAGACATCCCAGTACCAGATTTATTTAAGTTCAGTTGATTTTTGTTTCCTTTTTTTATTATTTTGTAAATCGATTAATTGTTCTAAGCAATATTTGTATTGATTTTAAAAGTTTGGCATTCATAGTTATGTACCACAACCCAGTCTTCAGAAGTTGATATAAGTGAGAACTTTGAGTGTTATGTTTGCTGTCAAAGGTATCGCTGTAACCTGAGGAACAGTATCTTTAGGAGTGGGCGGAATTTGCGTAGTCGCGCTACGCAAAGCTCCGCGAAACGGTAAAAAATCTCCGCGAGCACGCAGAGTTCCGCCAACATGCGGAATTGCTTGTTCCGCCCGTTCGCAATGCTTTTTTCCTGTTCGTGAACGCTGTTTGCGTGCTCGGGGGGAAATATCTTGCGAATACGCATTTTGAAAGCACAAACAAGCAAAAAATTCTACAAAAGCCGTGGATCGAGGAATTTACCCAAATTACGCAAATTACGATAGCGGAACGGAATTTACCGCCCAGGCCTAATTTCCGATAGGTGTAACATCTGTTAGATATGGGTGATCAAAATTAATGATTTCCTATGTCTGTCACAGAACTGATATTTGTGCTGAACAGTTCTTCTCTCTTATGCTGAGACTGTGAACCATAAAACATGTGTACCCTCAGGTATGCCTTTGCTATTCAAAGTCTGAGCCGGTGAGATTGTGTAACATGAAGTACTTCTGTGTGAGACCTTAGATGGTCAAAATGATGTAACCTGGGATGTATGTTAGGATCTTACGTCTGAGCCTGCAGCTTTTTTTAACATAAGGGATAATGTTATGTGTATATAACTGAACTGGTAACATCTGTGTAACCTGAGGGATCATTTTGCTTTCAGGTGCTTTAGCATGCATGACCTACATACCCTGAGAACATTCCTGCATCTCATGAGTGTGTAAGATCTGTGTAATTCGAGGAGTGCCAATGCTGTCAGATAGCTGCAGCCAAAGGGATAGAACTGCTTCCAGAGCTAGATTGTGAATGACCTGTATAACATGTACAATAGAGTAGCAGTCTGAGGTCTGACTTTGTACATTCTGTGTAACTTGACAAATGGCTTCATTGCTCGAGCGTAGATCTCTACAACACCAGCAATTGCTACCTGGACCTTTACCACATATATAACCTTGGGCATAGTTTCAAGGTTGAAGCTTAAGCCCATATTAGGACCTGTGAAACTGAAGACATTTTCTGTGAAAAGCTAAGATGTGTATGATTTATCATATATGAACAAACCTGTTTTCTAAAAACAGCCCTAACTAACTAGCCCTAGGTTGCTTGTGTTTCATTTCAGGCAGGACATGGCCTGGCAGTTCGGGCTGGACTGTTCCAATTGGAGCAGGGTCAAGACTGGTTTGTATATGGCCGGGTCCAAACTGAGGTGGCATGGTGTGAAAAATAATGATGGACTGGGGACTCAGCCCAAATAATTACCAGCAACTGAGATTAATTCAAGCATTCCATCCATCACTTTTTTGTATACTTTATAGAATTGCTCTAAGTGGAATGAGTATGCCCAGGTGTGGATCCTGGGCACACTGTGTCACTGGAACGAAGCTACACCTGGCTGATGAGCCTGAACTAGAGAGAAAACAGTCCTGGATTGCTTGTGTTCCAGTTCAGGAAGGATCTGGCCTGGAAGTTCGGGTTAAATCGTGCCCATAGGAGCAGGGTCAAGAATGATTTGCATATCCCTGGGTCCAAACTAAGGTGGGATGGTGTGCAAAATAACTGTGGACCGGAATGTAGACCTGAGTAATTAACTGTGGGTGAGATTAATTCAAACATTCAATCCATTACATTTTTGTATACATTTTCAAATGACAGCCCTTTTTGCTCAACTAGGAATCAACATTGATATTGCATCTTTGAGGTGTGTAATTAGTACCCATTATTCAATGTACATTTTCCAAATAGGGAACCCCCATAATATGTGTGTACCTGGGATTACAATAACCCTTAACATGGCACTGCCCATGAATAGGAATGGCAGAGCAGGAATGAGATGATGAATGATAGAGTCAAAGGTACTAGAACTTCGAATTATGGTGTCAACTGTAGCATATATGTTGAAATTTGGTGTAATTTATGACTATGGGGCTGATTACAATGCCATTCGGAAAGGCTCCAAATGGGATTCGGATTTGGCGCGGCGATTCGGAACCTATGTTTCCGACCGAATCAGACACTTTTCCCAACGACCGATTACAATGCAAGGAAACCGTTTGGGCTGTCTGAATCGGTTCCAAACGGCATTCGGACAGCCCGAGTTGTTTGGAGCTGAATCATACAGCTCTATGGACACGGTTCCCGAACAAGCTATTACGATGACCAATTAGGACAGCCATTCAGATTTGGTCTGCCCGACATGAAACAGCTGTCGGAATCTGACTTTGGGGTCCTGTAGCAGGCCCCCCTTTACCCAAAGGCTTCCGGTTGGGGCCCGTGGAGAAACCCATGGGACCCCCCTTTACCACCATGCACAGTGTGGCAGGCACCATGGGGTGCCCGTCACAGGGTGCATCGTTTTCCCCAACAACCCCTTTTTTCAATGGGAGCCTGTGTTCTCGTTCGGAACACAGGCTCCTATTGAAGTCAATGGGAGTCTGACCGAATGATGTACAGAAGCATCGTAATCATTCGGTCGGACTCGCAGAACCTGATTCGTTCAGAAGAGTTTCCTAACAAGATCGTGATTAGCCCCTATGTCTCAGCATAATATCTGTGTAAAACATGAGGACATCCCAAAGTGCAGCCTAAGACTCTCATTGTTGTTGCTAATGGCAGCAGTTGCAAACAAAATGTAACACTGATTGTATATATACACAATACATTGAATCATTCTCTACCTTTCATTTTATAAGTCATATTTTCTTTGTCTTTTTGCTTCATTATATTTGTCTTCTCTGCATTATTTGCTTGTTGATAAGTGTTGGTACATATTTTTGACATGGCCTTCTCCTTTGCTAGAGTTACACTTTTATATTAAAATGCTAATTCAACAAACCACTATAGATGTACTTGTACATGCTGAGATGACAGTAATTATAAATGTTTGTTATGATAAAATGTCTATTGTATGTGCACACTAAATGATTCGGAAATATGTAAGATTTTAAGAGAAAGATGTATGTTTTCATAACACATCAATGCTGCATTCATTTAATTTTAAGAGAAGACTGTTACACACATCTTTTGTATTCATTGTTTAGTGTTTTATAATGAAAAGAATAATCAGCATTTTAAGATCCTCCTCAGAGAAAAGTTTACTTGTATGTTGGATGATGATTTAAAGATGAGCCAATGGCTTCTAAGAGTCCTTTTGCAGACAACAGTCCATGAGTGAATTTGAAATGTGAGGTCATAATGGCAATATTCCAGACCCTCATCAGGACATCACTTTTTACATCTCGTAGTGGTTGGTTTTTGAGGTGTTTCCCTCAACTTGGCAAAAGGAACATCCACTCCTAAGGGCCACTGAAGTGGACTGAGTATCAAAGGGGGAGCAAGTTGACAGATGGCTTTGCATGCAACAGCATCCCGCTTTCCATGGAACGCCTCGTTGAAGACGTTTCTGGCACTGAGCTAGCAGCTGATGGTACTTGGCCATGGAAATCGGCAGCTAAATGAGGCACTGCTGTAGACCACCCCAGAGTGTAAAGTGTGCAAACTCAAGTGATACTCAAGGAGATCATTTTGGGCTCTCTGTATCTCATTCTGAGCCCTAGTGAGATCATACTGTATCCTCAGAAGTTCAATAAGCTGGCCCAGCTCATCCTACTGCCGTTTAGAGGTTTCTACTTGTGGTGTTGACATTGGTGAGTGCTCCCTGAGCCTCTCTCCCTGCATCAGGTCCTGCCACAACCCTTTGTAAATCACCCTGTGACCTTGAGTGAGTAGCCACAGGGGTAGTGTATCCTGCCTGTACAGTAGATGTTATGACTGTGACAGGAGGCAAGTCAGGGGTGCCCACAGTAGTTTGGGATGTGAGGCCACTTGAGGGAGCACTGATGTATATAATTGGGACATGACTCTGCTGGTCGTGGTAGATGTTGTGTCCTGAGGGAGAGGGAGAGACATGGGGCGCTGGCCACACAAACCTGATGGGCCAATCTAGTCTTGAGGATCATCCTTATGGGCAGAAGTTCTGTTCCCCTTGAAGGTTTATGTTATTCTTTCCTCAGGCAGAGTGGCCAACACAGTTGAAGATGATGACTAAGATCTTGCCGCTTAGCCGTTAAGAAATAAAATAACAAACATGTTGAAAATAATGATAGTTTATGCCAATTGTAAGGTTAATTATTAATTCTAGAAAAGGTAACCTTTATTCAAACATATAATATCACAAATTGTTATTTTTAACACTACTCATCAAAGTGAAGTTCGAGAGTTTTTTTTCTATAGTATGTGGCCTAGTGTATGTTAACTGTTAAACGTAGATCTCCTGCTCAAAGGTCCACTGTATGCATCACTGACATCGATGCATAAAATATCGAAATACAAAAATATCAGAAAATAAATATTGATAGCAAAAATATCGATATTCTATTCTAAACTAATAACACAACGAATATCGAGAACACAAATATTGTTGTTAGAATATTGATTTGAACACATCAAAAACACAAATATTGTAAACAAAAATATCATCAACTTTAAATATACATATAATATCTCAAAAATATTGATTCACACAATATTTACTACAGCTTCTCCAAAATAATTAAATTATCATTTATAAATATAAAAAGATCACTTTTTACATAAAGCAGTTAATAATATGAACCTAAAACAACTTATACACATGTTTAAATAAAATATAAATATATTACATCACCAAAATATTAGCCATTCACCCAAATAAATTATATAACTAAAATCATAACTTTACAACCCAAAAAAATATTACTATTAACTACAAATACTTTGACAACTACCTACCTATTAATATATATCCAAGTTACAACAGCTCCTTCTGGACAGCTAGCCCCTTGGAAAGTGGCATACACGCCAGCGGAGCAGCTGGCAATCATTTTTTTACAAATTCAAAGATACGTGTGCTCTCAGGCCAACAAACGACAGATCCAGAATATGATAGTGACCCGGTTTATTCCACTACGCGTTTCGACTGCCTCCGCAGCCTTGCTCACATGAAACCGTGCAGTTACAAAACAACGTGCATCTAAATGCTCCGGACATGACGTTTTAGGCAACAGAGTCGAAACAGGACTATGTGTATGACTACAGCCGCCATCTTGTAAGTGCCACGATGTGGAGGCATGAATGACAATAATACAGTGAATACATTCAAAATGACCAGCGGTGCAAATTAATATGCAAACAACATTCTCATCCGCGTAGTAAATGTAAAATACAGATATGCATGGCAAGACAAGTTGATAGTGGAGATGTTCGCTGTCTCCCTAAACGCGCTACTATGTCAAAGGACAGACTTCTGAATCACAAATGGCTGTAAATTGCCTAAGTGTCTAGCGCAATGGCTAATAAAGTGATGTCTCACTGAGAGCATTACTATCACATGACATGTGAACGCTGTATGGTAAGAGCATCTTTCTAATAGAAGCGAGTGCTATACTCTAATGTCGGTATATCTGAGTCAATGCGAGCATGACGTGTAAATAACCTTGCTCTCAGCCAGTCAAATAAATGGCTCAAGACAACCTAAATATGTAATGACTGTTAATGCTGAACATAATAAATAGGCTTAGTAAAGGTCATAACAGAAAAATATGTGTACATGTGTGTACATAAGTATAGGCATAGTGCTCAAAATGACCCAATACAATTTGTATGCTAAAAAACAGTTGTTAAGAAAATTTCAGAAAAAATTAATAAATTGATTGGATATATATATATATATATGAGAAAATCTAGACATAAATACATTTATATACATATATACATTTATATTCAAAACAATCAAAGTACAATTAATACATTAGAAATAAAACCTAAATTATTGTTTACCACAGATGGACATAATTGAGATAAAAAAATTAAAACTGAAACAAATAATAAAATCAAAGTATAAACAACTTTAGCTAATAAAGTCAGACAAACAATTAACTTATCAATATAAAAGGCATACTTATTTAAACAACTAAATACTTCAAAAATGACAAACGCCTCAACACGAGGAAACTCTGCTGGATTCTCTCATCAGACCTTTAAAGAAAGAAATGACCTGCTCCACATTAGAACGTCACCAATGGAAAAGCTACAAAACAGTATGAAACATCTAAGCAGAACATACATATAAGTATACAAAATAGTAGTAGTTGCATAATTTTACATGTAAATAACCAATGTACAAACTTTGAAATATTATACATATTCATACTTTTACAATACTTTCAGATATAGCGACAGAGGCAGCAAAATGCATAACCTCACAGAAAGGAAACAGTTACTAAATCACATAAGCTGCACCTACATCCAAGAAAGTGTATTCATATAATATATACATTAGAAATGTGACAAATATCATTCTAATGTATTCTATGGGAGGGCAGCTGCAAAAGATGATGTTGTAATTCATGTAAAGGAGCACAACCACCTCCCAAATATGACATAAATAGAAGTAAGGGAGGTATTGCAGGATATAAGAAAGGTGAGCACTAGCTCCCAGGAGCCCACAAGCAAAATCTTTAAAGATATACTGTTTAAAGTCCCCAAACACATCACAGGCCAACTACCACCTATTCCCACTTCGAAACATTTAACTGCACAAACTAAAAAAGCTAACAGCGATACTCCTCCTTCCCCTAGAAGATATCAAGTCATAAAAACACCAAAACATTTAACTGTGGTAAATAAAATTCCTTTACCGGGACTGAATTTGATACAGAAACATTATAAAATAGCTCAGTAAAATGAGAGGCAGAATCCGTGATATTAGAGTTTCGGAATGGGCTTTATTCCAGTAATCGATTATAATCGGATGCTTCAAGTTCCATCACCCCGGAGGTTCAGGAAGTGAAGTACATACTTTATTGACAAGAAATGACTTTTATAGTACATACATGACAATGAAGCGAATGCAGTAGGCGTAACAATTGATAAGGAAAATGACGATTTGTTCTGCGTAACCAGAAATGGGTGGAACAAGGAGTAAAAAGGAACATAATTGGTTGTGATGTCACCTATAGGTGGATCTATAAGATAATACTTGGCATAGAGGCGCGCGCAGCAGTATGACGTGTAATTGACGTGTAACTAGGGGGTGAAGGGGACTTGACATTTAGCTCTATATGTGGAGACAAAAAGTCTGGGGGGTCAAGTCAACCTAATCCCAAATCATATCTAACATCCTATGTTTAAAGAACTATGTTATCCATAAAAGAAGGACTCTCGGACAGAATCTATTCTATACTGACTGTGCGTGCATGTACAAGCGTCTAAGTGTCTACACTGAATGCGAGGGGGTAGGAATATTCCATGGTAACAGGGCTATGAATTACTTGCATGAGGACAGAGAAGCCGGCCTTTTGCTCGGTAACCGGAAGAATGTTTACTTAAGCTACTAGGCAGGAATGCATCGGTTGAGGGGGAAGCAGATAATTCGAAGGTGAAATACAGTACTTGGCAGAGAATAGGCTGATGTCAGGCTTCGTGAGCCGCGCAGAGAATGAGACAAAGTTCATGGTCACAGATGCAGGCTCAGACTGGAGCTTTCAGAGGCAGAAGGCAAAAGGAGTTTTGATGACAGAATCAGGGCCTACTTGCCTGGACTGTAAAATGGCATAAGTGAGCCATACAAAGCCGGTGGCCTTTCATATTTAGGAATGGAATATCCGGCCTGTTCATGGCGGATCTGACAGAGGACATGTTGACGGTGGACGCACATGTATTTGCGTCTTCATAACTGGAACTGGAGGAAACATACATGTACTTGTGATATGCACATAGAACCGTTGGGGTCCAAGATAGGGGACATAACTGACCAGAAAAATCCATATTTCCACATTCCCTCCTTGTCCCCTACTTGCCCTTCAAGAGATATCAATCTTCATTAATCCATTGATCTGTTCATATAGCATCATTTGTTCTTCTTTCTTCTTCCGTGACGAATGAAATCTTGGTGGTGGAATACACGATGTGGTACACAGACCACAGATCGCTGGTCCACATTGTAGACATAGACAGCAACTGAATAGTATGAGAAGGCCAATACCTAGGAAGGATAAAACTCTCCATCCCCAGGCTGATATCACATTCCAAAACCAACTGGACCAAGTCCAAGTGCCTGGGTTCTGGTGTATCTGGCTTACAATCTTATGAAGGCGAGTGATGGCTTTATATACAGATGGCGAATTTTCTGGTATGAATACGCAGCAGCTTGATCCGATGACCCTACAAGCTCCGCCCCTATCAGCCAGGATGACGTCAAGGACAAGACGATTTTGAAGCACAACAATCCGCATAGCAGACTGCTCTTCTGTTAAATTGCCTAAGGCGGAAATAGTCTCATTCACTACTGCTTCAAGGGTTCTAGTTAATCTACGTATCAGCTTACTATTAGTAACGGTACCTATGTAGGGAAAGATGCCTTTATTGAAATCTGTGTATTTTTCCCATGCTGTTTCAGTGTAATCGACAATCGGGAGATCTCTCCGCTCTCTATTGTGTACTAAATGAATATTTCTGTAATAATCAGGAGGAGCTAGGAAAACAGGTGGCAAAAGGAATGCAATGTAGCAGGTACCATCCCAATCTAGAGGTAGACGCATATATGCAGTCTGACCACATATAAAGTAGGAGTGGCGATAAGCTCTGAACGAGGATTTGCCTTGATCACTGAATTCTACTGTAGTAGTGCATTTACTATGGCCCATATGTATGGAACCAACCTTTCTTACACACAATTCACCTTTTGCTGGGAATACTGACATGGTGGGTAAGACTAGTTCAACTTCGGTTACGACATTTAGAATCATGAGATTAGGTGTAAAATTACCTAATCCATATACTTCATTTTCTAGATCAGTTCCTGTTCCTTTGGGGCGACCCTCCTTGTCAGGATAGCAGACCTTGAGTAAAACTAGGTTCAGGTTTCCCCATACCCACTGATCTTGGTAAACTGCTGTGTCTGAGTCTATGGAATTGATTAAACTAAACCATGCTCCACAGGAGCCATTGTGTGTAAATGGGTGTGGAAAGAATGGCAGGACTCCTTCATAATTCTGATAGGGAGGGAGCCGACCACACACCCAACAATTAGTAGCATTACTAGTCTGATGGGAATGATGTAACATACTAATGAAAGTGTTATTGCGCAGCGCAAGTCTATAAGACAATTCATGTGGAGGCAAGTCACTAAAAGAATGTTCAGCAGCAATATTATAAACATGTCTAGAAATAGGGTAATATATGTGCAACAACATACTTGTAACAATTATTAAAAGACTTAATAAAAACAGAATTAATAATGTCACTATGCAGTGGCTACGCAGTGATTTACAATACGCCTGTCGTTTCATCATTTTTCGCGACTGTCCATGATTCAGGTCTAGAGGATACATGTCAGAGACAGATTCAACCGCTTCACCTAGGAGAGGACTTAAACAATCAAACCGTCTGACGTTCTAGGCCTCAACTTAACTTTGTAAAGTTCTGTTTCAGTCTTTTCAACCAAAGGAAGTTTTGAATCAGTCTGTGAGGGAGTGCAGGGCACAATGTCTATATCCGAGTATTGTCCATGACATTTCTTGATATGACTTGAATGAATCCAGCCCTTGCGGCCCTCGATCTTCACGGCTGTCCTTGTGGTTAGCAGAACCAACTTGGGTGTCTTCCACCTGGGCTCCAGCTGAGTCTTTCGGTCGAAATTTCTCACAAATACAATATCACCCGGAACTACGTCATGGGGTTTCACCTCAGTGTTGTCGGAAAAGGCTGCAGCTACCTGTGAACGACAAGATTGTAGTGCAGACATCAAGGAAGCCAAATAATCTGTCAGCATATTACAGTCAACATCAGTTATTTTGCGTGGTATAGGCGTCCCCCACATATTTGGTGGTCTGCCGAAGATCACCTCATACGGGGATAGCCCTGTTCGTGAGTGTGCTACCATTCTCATGTAAAAGAGTGCAACTGGTAATGCTACTACCCAGTCGACACCTTTCTCTCTGCATATTTTGGACAATCTGATTTTCAGTATCTGGTTATGTCTTTCTACGAGACCTGCTGCCTCGGGGTGTCGGACACAGTGGAATTTCCACTGATATCCTAACAGAAGTGAGACATGTTTCATTAATTCGGATGAGAACGGCTGGCCGTTATCTGAGTAGACAATACGTGGTAAACCGTATCGTGGGAAGAATTCTCGAACTAACTGTTTGGCAGTGGTCGGGGCAGTGTAATCTGAAACCGGGTATGCCTCCGTCCAACGGGACAGAGCACAGACAACTACGAGAACATATTTGAATCCTCGACATCGTTCCATCTGGATATAATCCATCTGGAGTACTTCAAAAGGATGATCAGGAGGATGAAATCCACCCTGTTCTACGGGAACGCTTTTTCCTGGGTTAAACTGACAACAGATCATACAGGTACGGACTTTTTGCTTTGCTGCTGCTCGTAAATGTTTATTGAACCAAATGTGTTGAATGCTGTCTAGCATAGCTTTTTCTCCGAGATGTGCTGGACTATGTGTAGTGTTAATTATAACTTGGACCATTGAATCAGGAAGGAACCACACAGACTTTTCCTTCATCATCCATCCCTGGTCCGTTTGGATCCCTCCTAATTCAGTCCATTTCTTTATTTCGTCTTGTGTAGCATGTGTCTGTATGTCAATTACGTCAAGAGTAGGATCTTTAATTGTCATACAATGTGTCGGTATCGGGACTATTGTCTTTGTCATGTCGGGAGTTTGACTTTGAGCAGTCTGTTTAGCTGTTCTGTCGGCTAGATCATTGCCTTGGGAAATGATATCAGTAACCTTCGTATGAGCCTTACATTTCATAATTGATATTGCAGTAGGTAGATGTATTGCATCTAATAAGGCATGAATGAGGGGTCCGTGCTGAATGTGGGCACCGTGGGAAGTTAAATAACCTCTTTCTCGCCACAGCACGCCGAAGTCATGTACAACTCCGAATGCATAACGTGAATCAGTGTATATGTTGACTTTTTTATTCGTGGCTTGAATACAGGCTTGTGTCAGAGCGATGAGCTCTGCGGCTTGAGCTGACAAAGTATTTATACGATTAGTTTCAATGACTTCAGTATCTGTTGTGACTGCGTAAGCGGCCACTAACTCTCCTGTACTTGTTCTCATACATGAACCATCTACATACAACGTCAGGTCTGGATCTGACAATGGGACATCTGTCAAGTCTTGTCTGGGTTTTGTCGTTATAGTAATAACTTCAATACAGTCATGGGCTAGTGGGTCTGTTCCGGTTACTGGCAAAAGTGTGGCAGGATTCAATGTGTTACAGCGTCTGATTTCTATGTGTGGCTGAAACAATGTAAGTTCGTATCCTGTAAGTCGCGCTATAGTCAAGTGTTGTGTTTGTGTTCTATTTACAAGAACCTCTACTGCGTGCGGTACTTGAACTGTCAATGGGTGTCCTAACACTATGGCATCGCTTTGTCTGATTGCTAAGGCTGTCGCTGCCACTGATTTCAGGCATGCAGGCAAAGCCTGAGCTACGGGATCTAATGTACTAGAAAAATAAGCACATGGTTTGTGTGCTCCTGCTTGATCCTGTGTGAGTACTGACAAGGCAGTACCTTCGCGTTCTGTAACAAAGAGTGTAAACTGTTTTCTGTAACATGGTGTTGCTAAAACAGGTGCTTAACATAAAGCTTTCTTTAGGCTTTCAAAAGCTTGTGTATGTTCCTGAGTCCAAGGGAGAACAGTCGATGTGGCTGCCTCCTGGGTTGTCAACTGGATGAGTGGTTTTGCTAGAAATGCATATTGCGGGATCCACTGTCTACAGTATGAAGTGAGGCCTATGAAAGCCCGCACCTCCTTTTGTGTCTTGGGTATTGGCATGTTAGTTATTAACTGAATGCGGTCTGGTGTAAGCTGCCTTCCCTCCTTGGACAGCGAGTGTCCAAGATAAACAACTCGCTGGACACAGAATTGCAGCTTAGAAGGGGACACCTTGTGTCCCTTTTCGGCTAGAAATTTTAAAACTGTCAGTGATGCTTTTTCACATTCTGGTTCGCTTCTTGCGGTGATCAGCAAATCATCGACGTATTGGAGCAGAGCAGTGTTAACTGGCATGTGGATACTATCTAGTTCTCGTTTCAGTGCTTGGCTATAGATGCTGGGGCTTTCTGTAAATCCTTGAGGTGCGCGTGAGAATTTAAAGCTACGTCCATTTAAACTAAATCCGAATAAATATTGGCTTTCCGGATCTATTGGGACGCTGAAAAAGGCATTTTTGAGATCAATTACAGTAAAGAATGTTGCTTCGGAATCAATGGCTGTCAGTAATGACGAGATATCTGGGACCACAGGAAATTGTGGCACAATGCATTTGTTTAATTCGCGCAGATCAATAACCAATCGATATACTGGCGGGGCCTTTGGATCTGTTCGTTTAAGAATCGGAATTATCGGTGAATTACATATATTGGAGTCGGTTTCTACAACCACTCCTTGGGTAATGAGCTCGTCAATGATTTGTAGTAAAGCCACTACAGCATCTGGCGGTAACTTGTATTGTCGCATTCGTGGTAGCACCACTCCTGCCTTTAATGTGACTCTATATGGTGTAATATTCATGCATCCAACATCAGTAGGGCCTTGTGCCCATAGACGTGTAGGTAAAGTCTGCAGTCGGGGATCCATGTCTCTAGACACATAGTGACCTTTAAAATCACGTAAAAACAACCTTACACCTTCCGGAGAACAACATATTATGGCTCCTAGAGCTTTCAGGGTTTTAATTCCTAACAGATTTTCTGGACATGATTTAGTAAGCAATAAATCTGTAGTTCGGGTCAGAGGTCCTATCGTAAGTGGCAGAGGTTGTGACACTTCATTAACAATAGGTTTTCCTGAAAAACCAAGGGAAATATTCTGAGAGCCTGAGAGGGGTGCCCCTGGAACTTCACTATGTTTTATAGTTGTTCGACTTGCCCCTGTATCGAGTAAAAATTTTCTATCTTGACCTAATAATTCACTATGTACATAAGGTCCTTCTTGATCTACAGGAATCTCGATAAGGGGTAAGTCAACTTCCCTCTCTAGGCTAGTTCATGCGTAACGCTGATACTCAGGATATTCATACTGTGCGGTCTGATACATTTGTCGTGTTGTTGTCTGTGCGGCAGCAGCAGGCAACGGTGGTGCAGCTGGCACAAACTGTATTGGCTGTTGTGCGGCTGGCATGGCCTGGGCATGCTGCGGAGCTCCTTGTTCATTCTGCTCTTGTCTAAATGGCCGTGATCTTTCTTGTGTTTTACCTATGCTGATATTATGTTTCAAAACTGGACAATCGTGTACGTAGTGACCTGGCTTTTTACAATAATTGCATGTCCCTTTTACAGGTCCTGCTGAATCGGAATGTGTCATACCCTTTTTATGTCCTTCAGCTGGAACTGTCTGGGAAACTAGCATTTTCATTTTCGTGTCTTTCATGCGTCTCTGTTCATGTTCTTGTTCCTCTCTAATTCTATTGTGATGGTACTGTAACATTTGTAACATTTGTGATGGAGTGTTACCTTGCCAGGTACTCTCGAATTTTAATACTCTATTCTTTACTGGTGGCAGGGCATTTTCTACTAATTTTGTTACAAACAGATGTGGGTATGATTCGCTACTTGCTTTTATGCCACTATTTATACCAAAACATTTTTCAAATCGGGCATAGTAATCACTAGTGTCTTCATCTTGCTTCTGTTTACAGGCTGAAATTGTACCCCAATCTTCCTTTTTCGTAGTTAATAAACGTGGCAGTACCTGTACTAATAAACCTGGTAATGCTTTAGTTTTATCCCCAAGTCCTGCTCCTGCAGTTCGGGCTTTTTCTTCTGCTTCTAACACTGACCATTCTATCTTTTGGTCTCCTACCTCCCACTCTTTTTCCTTGAGTTTCTCATAAATACCAGCAGGCATTAATACCTTTAATATTGTCATAATGTCGGGATAGGTATACTCTCCCATGAGTAACATGTCTTTAATTTCTCGGTGAAAACCCGCTGGATCTTTGTCATGACTGGGTACCACTTTCTTCATTTGTAACAATTCTATTTTTGATATGGGCGTATATACAAATACGCGCCTAAACTCGTTGTCCTCGCCTCTTATTGGGTGCACTTCTCGTAAGGGATTCTGTCTATCCATGTGATACATGGTTCTTTTCTTGACGGGCAATGAGACACGGTCTGAACATACAAAAAGAATATACTGCTTTCTTGATTCTAGAATTTCTTTAATTAATTTAGTACCTGGACCTCTCCATTTATTCATAAGCAATTCAGTCAATATGTCAGGTAAGGGACCAGGGTCCGAATGCTGACTCCGATATAGTATAATGAGTTGTTGAATCATATAAATCCCAGCTAACCTCTGTTCATCTGGGGTGAGATTCAAAAATGTGCGTACTACTGTATCATCACTATATTTTCCGGGACTGTCCACCCAATGGACAGCTGCCCTGGCTAAATCTTGTTCGTCCATAGAATCGAGAAAATGATAACCCCTTCGTTCTCGGAGTAGTTTGTCGGCGGTTTGGAACGAATGCTCGTTAGACCTTATATTAATTATAGGTATTTGGAAATTCCTGTTATTATCTGGACATATCGGATGTATTGAGTCAGTATGACATCTAGTCTGATTCCTATTACAAGATCTTCCTCTACCTACATAGGCTATGGTGTCCGACTGTCCTGCGGGCAGTCCTGACCCTTCTTCCTCGCTTTGTTCGAACTCGTCTGCCTCTAATCTCTCTTTGTGTAGGCGTTCTATTTCTTTACGGATCTTTCGGCACATGGCTATTATACAATTTTGCTTGTCATGTCTCCCTTCTGATATATTCTGACTCCATCTGGTAAGAATTTGCATTGCTTCCGGGTCTACCCCCGGTCGGTCTACATTTCTGATCACACAGTTTATGAGGAAACGTAACAGTTCCCCCTGTATCTCTACTTTCTGGTACTCCATAGCTCTGTTAATACATTCTGGATCTCGCCCTGTTTGGACAAAATGATATATTTCGTCTAGATGCGCAGTCATTCCTGGTAACTTCGCTAAATATACTGCGGCTCGTCTGATACGCAATGAGGCCAGGGTCATTTCGTCCTCTATACCGGGCACAGGGTCATATCTACAATCTACGAGAAGTTCTTTAAGCGCACGGGCACTTACGAATTTGGGTGTACGTGAATGCGCTGACTCTTGAAAAGTAAGTTTATTCATTCTGGGTGGCGTAGAAAAGATATTGGTAGCACCTCCCGTGGCCCCATCTGGGGCGTCGGGTGTGAAAGGATTCGTTGAACGTGACACAGCAACTATAGGTGTGGACACAGCTATAGAAGTAGCTGTAGGAACAGATACAGAAACAGATGTGCTTGCCGGAACTTGTGACTCGATTTGTTGCTGTAGGGATACGGGTACTGGATCTTGGCGTAGGACCTCCCTGGTATGCGGCCTATGTGGGGCAGAATTAGCATACTCGGGAGCTGCGTCATCTAAATATGAGGAAAGAAAAACATCCTCTGCGGTTCTAGGATGCCCCTTAGGATGTACCTTGATTGGGAATAATGGGGGTGGCAAGTCTTTCGGTATCTCTGGAGTAGCCTTAGGTAATCCTTCGGCCAGAAGGGGATACATACAATTCATAAGGGCATTTCTTTGTCTGTCTACTTGTTCTGATTTCACTCGGCTACCTTCCTCAATTAATAGATTCTCTCGAACTTTATTTGAACTTTCTTTATTCTTTTCTTCCTGTCTACGTGCTTTTTCTGTGCGTCTATGAGATTCTTTACGCCATAACTCAACGGCGTCTTTCTGTGACTGTCTGACCTTCCTTTTCCATAACTCTTCCTCAACTTTCATGATGCACTCTGCATCCCAGGTTCCCGCTGCGGGCCACCTCTGACTTTCTGGTAATCCCTTGGTATAGTCTACCCATAAATCAAGAAATAATATAGCGTCTAAGCCATGTTTGTGATACATAAAGTGCCCTGGAGTGTCCCTAGGAGGAATAGGAACGGCTTCTTCGAGAACCCCTTTTCTAGTAGTGATCTGTCTTAATTTCGAGAAGAGCGGCATATTGAGAACTGACCTTATACTTGATTTTGACCAACTGACCTGATACTTGAATTTGAACAGACTTAATACAATAAACACGATAATGAACAGTCATTCATACCACAATATGCAGGACGTTTTAACACATTAAACATTGAACATTAAACCTTTAACTGAAACAACAATGATGATCGTCTGCATAACTAATCACCAAGCTTAATTTTTGACAATAACTAGATACTTCGGAATACTTGATATACTGCTAAACAGTACAGATACACTGCTAAAACAGTGCAGACCGGATTTGTGTACCCAAACCCGTCTTGACCGGCACAACCTATGTGCACGTCAGAAATGCCTCCCCAGTAATGGTACTCACCGGGTAGCTTCGGAAACGGAAGGCCTCGGTAACTTGAACTTGAACCGGACTGGACTCGACTTGACTCGTCGGACACTGGGCTTGACTTCGAACTGGTGGGTCTCTGTATACCTCGGATCTTGCTCTCTCAGCTAGGCTCTGGTCGGGATACTTCGCACTTCTCACCGCCTCGTCTGGGTGTTGATCGCAGTCTCAGTCGCCCCCGCTTGACCGGAGGGAGATACAGGAAATCCTGCTGGTACGCGTTATTGTCCGTCCAGCTGTGGCAGGAGACCGGGCCTGCAACTCACCGCCGGCGCGTGAGATGAGAAAGTGTCCCTGTTCGGGCGCCATCATGTGGTAAATAAAATTCCTTTACCGGGACTGAATTTGATACAGAAACATTATAAAATAGCTCAGTAAAATGAGAGGCAGAATCCGTGATATTAGAGTTTCGGAATGGGCTTTATTCCAGTAATCGATTATAATCGGATGCTTCAAGTTCCATCACCCCGGAGGTTCAGGAAGTGAAGTACATACTTTATTGACAAGAAATGACTTTTATAGTACATACATGACAATGAAGCGAATGCAGTAGGCGTAACAATTGATAAGGAAAATGACGATTTGTTCTGCGTAACCAGAAATGGGTGGAACAAGGAGTAAAAAGGAACATAATTGGTTGTGATGTCACCTATAGGTGGATCTATAAGATAATACTTGGCATAGAGGCGCGCGCAGCAGTATGACGTGTAATTGACGTGTAACTAGGGGGTGAAGGGGACTTGACATTTAGCTCTATATGTGGAGACAAAAAGTCTGGGGGGTCAAGTCAACCTAATCCCAAATCATATCTAACATCCTATGTTTAAAGAACTATGTTATCCATAAAAGAAGGACTCTCGGACAGAATCTATTCTATACTGACTGTGCGTGCATGTACAAGCGTCTAAGTGTCTACACTGAATGCGAGGGGGTAGGAATATTCCATGGTAACAGGGCTATGAATTACTTGCATGAGGACAGAGAAGCCGGCCTTTTGCTCGGTAACCGGAAGAATGTTTACTTAAGCTACTAGGCAGGAATGCATCGGTTGAGGGGGAAGCAGATAATTCGAAGGTGAAATACAGTACTTGGCAGAGAATAGGCTGATGTCAGGCTTCGTGAGCCGCGCAGAGAATGAGACAAAGTTCATGGTCACAGATGCAGGCTCAGACTGGAGCTTTCAGAGGCAGAAGGCAAAAGGAGTTTTGATGACAGAATCAGGGCCTACTTGCCTGGACTGTAAAATGGCATAAGTGAGCCATACAAAGCCGGTGGCCTTTCATATTTAGGAATGGAATATCCGGCCTGTTCATGGCGGATCTGACAGAGGACATGTTGACGGTGGACGCACATGTATTTGCGTCTTCATAACTGGAACTGGAGGAAACATACATGTACTTGTGATATGCACATAGAACCGTTGGGGTCCAAGATAGGGGACATAACTGACCAGAAAAATCCATATTTCCACATAACAATGACATATAATGAGGAACCTTTCCTTTTCATGATAACCGAAACAATGAGAAACTAATTCTAGTGTTCTCTACAGCAAATAACTTACTAAAACCAAGGGCCTGATTACGACTTTGGTGCAGTTGTGTCAGCTATCTGTCGACACGGCTGCGCCAAAGCCACACAAAGACCGCCTGCCTGATTACGAGTTCAACTTGTGCATGCGGATGGCCTTTAAACCATTCCCACGGCGGTGCCCTGAGAAAGGGCACCGCAATGGGAACGGCAAAAATGTTCCAGCATGGCATTGACTGTGAAGTCCATGCTGTGCTGGAACTGGTGGTGCAAACCGACAGGGGGGCATATGTTGTCCCCCCCTGTATGCATCCCCATGGCAGGGGGGCGTAGGCACCCTATAGGATCCGCTTTGTCGCCCCACCACCAGCCTTTTTGTGGTAGGCTCACCACCATGAAATGGCTGGCGGTGAAGGAGCTCATAATATGTTCAGCAGGACTCTGCCAGTCCCGCTCAGCATATTACAATGCCTCTCCGCTGCACCAGCGCAAGGAAACACCAGTTCCCTGGCGCAGGCAGCGGTCCACCGCTGGTACGATGGTGAGTTCCATAATACGGCAGACGGTGGACCGCTACTGCTCCCCTACCACGAGTGAGGCAGTCGGAAGACGGCCACACTCATAATCAAGCCCTAAGCATTTGTCAAACCTGGATGATGGATGGGACCTTCAAAATGTATCCCAGACCATTCACCCACATATACCACCATACATGGTGAATATAAAAACACAAATTTCCCTTTTATATATGCCCTACTACCAAATAAACAAAGCAGTACATAATATGATCGCTTAAACCACAATAAACATAAATCAAATAACTATTACCCCAAAAAATAATAATAGACTTTGTGCAAAACATTAAATAAATTACCCCCACACAGCCATACATGGCTGTTACTATCATTTCAATCAAAGCATATGGTGACACCTCCAACAACCTGCATTAAATGTAGAGTATTCTACTAACATTCAATTTGTCTTTGAAATTAAACAAAATGAAAGCACTAGCCTATGTCCCGGTCACAGAGGTAGCTAACCACTACAATTTTACTACTTGAAAGCCCTTTGCACCAACAACATGAAGACAACCTAAGCCTCCTAAAAAACTATTTTGAAGACATTTGGGTTGGCAGACTGCATTGCTCCGGACACTGACCCCAACCCAAATTCCAAATACCATGGTGGAATGTCTATGACAGCACCTTGGCAGAGGAGGTCAAAGCAAACAATGCAGTGGAAGGGTGGCACAATTCCTTCCACATTCTGCAGACACCAACCTACATTATAAAAGTTTATCACAGCATTACAAAAAGAGCAAAGCTACCAACGACTACGAATGGAGCAATCTGTTAACCAAATTGCCCCTAAATTTACAAAACAAAGCAAAAGAATGTACAAGACACTTCACTTTAAAATCAAACTCTTCATAGTTTACAAAATAATAAATTACTTAGGGCCTGATTACAAGTTTGGCGGTCCATCCAAGCATATTCTGAGTTTCCTCACCGCCAGTCTTTTCATGGTGATGAGCTCGCCATGAAAAGGCTGGTGGTGGGGAAACAAAGGGGGCCCTATACACTGGCTCTATACACTGTTCCCCCCTGTGTGCATGCATGCCCAGTTCCTGCACGACATGGACTAAACAGTCCATGCAGTGCAGTAACTTGCTTTGGCGTTTCCATAGCGGTGCCTTTTTCAAAGGATCTGCTGTGGGAATGCGAAAAGAGAAAACTCCAAATCTGGAGAGTGGCCAGCGGTTGACTTTGGTGGTGCGGGAGTTGGGCAGTGATGCGCCACCCCGCTCCCACAATGCCAAAGTCGTAATCAGCCCCATAGAAATAATAGCCAAAAGCATATTCCAAAATAAATGGTATCCTGCCAAAGACCAAAATAAATATCACAAAATCTAAAGCAACATGACAAATCCTTTTTTAAAATAATAAATATATTATTTTATTACATCAGTATAAAACTGTAACTAAAGTTTAATGTTAACCCCTTCACTTCTAGGCTCCCCCCGCTCCCACAAAGCCTAAGTTGTAATCAGCCCTATAGAAATAATAGCCAAAAGCATATTCCAAAATAAACGGTAACCTGTCAAAGTCCAAAAACATTATCACAAAATCTAAACCAACATAACAAATCATTTTTTTAATGTACTTAAAGTTCAATGTTAACCCCTTTGCGGCTAGCTTCCCATGTGCTAAGCCTTTTTTGTCTCTTTGGGGTAGTTTGGGCTAAGGCCTCTGTAATCTTTTCTACATGTAAGGTATCCACATCAAATTTGTGTCCTTTTTTCCAACACCTTGAGGATTCTTAAGGCACCCAGACTTTGTGTATTTCCCTGGAGAGGACTCTGAAATTTGCCAAAATACAGCATTTTTTATTTTAAATGGGAAAAAGGTGTTGCAGAAGAAAGCGTCTGGTTTTTCCCTGCAAATCGTATCAACAAAGGGTTTGTGGTGCTGAAATCACCATCTTCTCAACTTTCAGAGACAGGCAGGCTTTTGTCAGAAAACCAACATTTTCTACATAGTTTTGGCATGTTACTGTGACATAGCCTATTTTTTGCTATTTTTTGTGCTTTCAAACTCCTTCCAGTTAGTGGTAGAAATGGGTGTGAAATCAATAATGGATCCTGGAAAGCTATACATTTCTGAAAAGTAGACACAAATCTAAATTCAGCAAGGGATACTTTGTGTTGATTCTTCAAGGTCCTTTCTATTGAAAATAACAGTTGAAAATAAAAAATATTGAAAGTGAGTTGAAAAAAGCAGCCATTTGTGCCAACGTTTTCACCTGTAACATCTTCTACGTATGACAGATTTTTTTAAGCAGTATACAGTTACATCTGCAGGACCCTTCTGGTTGCGAGTATATATGACTTGTAGGTTTACCAAAAAGCCAATAACTGAGCTGCGTCTTGCAAAGTTTTTTCATTATGTACCGGGCACATAGAATTCATTTGGTAAAATTTAAAGAGTGAAAAATAGGTAACAAGGAAACCTATATATTTCCAAAATGAGAACAAAATAGAGTTTGGAAGCAGTGGTTATTTGCACATCTCCAAAGTTGTGGGTACCTATACAAGCATGTGAATTAGAGGTCATTTTTCAAGATGACTTTTATTTATAAATTGTCTTGCATTTGGAGACAGAAATGTAAAGAAATTAAATTGGTAATCACACTTGTTCTACTATTCTGTGTTCCCCTAAGTCTCCTGATAGAAATGCTACCTCACTTGTGTGGATAGGCCTAGTGCCTGCGACAGGAAACGGCCCAACACGCAACATGGACACATCACATTTTTCCAGAGAAAACTGACCCTTTTTTTCAAAGTGCCTAGCTGTAGATTATGGACCCTAGCTCAGCCGGCATCTAGGGAAAACTAGCAAACCTATACATTTTTGAAAACTAGACACTCAGGGGATGCCAGGATGGGGTGACTTGTGTGGCTGTCACCAGGTTCTGTTACCAGAATCCCTTGAAAATCTCAAACTCTGTAAAAAAAAAAAAATATTCCTCACATTTCTATGATGGAAAGTTCTGGAATCTGTGTGGATCCACAAACTTCCACCCACCCAGCATTACCCAAAGTCTCCCAATACAAATGCTATCTCACTTGTGTGGGTAGGCCTAGTGCCCACGTCAGGGAATGGCCAAAAAGTACTGTGGAGACTTCAAAATTATCGATTACAAAAATTCCTTGTTTTGCAAGCGAGTCACCTGCATTTTTGCTCCCGGGCTCAGTGGCCATCTGTGGAAACCTACCAATCCTAGACATTTCTAAAAACTAGTCACTGGATAAGTCCAGGTAGGTGTGACTTGTGTGGATCCCCCAACGTTTTCCTACCAAGAATCCCCTGTAAACCTCAAATTTAGCTGGAATAAAAATCAATTTTTTCTCACATTTCTGTGTGGAAAAGTTGTGGGATCACTGGGCTGACACAAATTTCCTACTATCCAGGGTTCCCCCAGGTCTCCTGATAAACATGGTACCTCACTTCTGTGGGTGGGCAAAGCACCTGTGGCAGGGATGGGCCCAAAACATATTATGGAGACATCAGTATTATCTATCACCAACTGACCTAGTTTTGCAAGGGTGGCACCTGCGTTTTTGGTCCTGGGCTTCGTGGCTTCCTGGGGAAACCTACCAAACCCATGAATTTCTGAAAACTAGACACCCAGAAGAGTCCAGGGAGGTGTGACTTGTGTTGATCCCCCAACGTTTTCCTACCAAGAATCCCCTGCAAACCTGGGAAATAATGAATTAAAAATTATTAAATATGAAAAACATGTGGAAAAAAGTATCTAAAATGTAAACATAATTGTAAAGAATGAATTATAGTATTAAAGATGTACAATTATTTAATGTTAAAAAAGTGTTAAAGGATGGAAAAAAGTGGAAAATGTTCAACATACAATAGTATTTAAATATATTTTAGCTTTTTTATTTAATAAAAAAAGCACTTAAATGTTTTATTTATTTAACTATATAAATGTTTATTTATCAGTTGAAATATATACGTTTAAAAATTTAAAAATATACATTAAATATTCTTTGAAAACATAAATAAAATGAGAACATTTTGTCTTCATTCTATAAATAAATGTACATGATGTTATTGCTTAAAACGCTACAACTATTTATTAATTATATTTCAAAGTACTAACAATACAAATGTAATAACACAAAATATTTCTTATACAATTCAAACAAAGCATTTCAGTTGTAAATTATAAAAATTAAATAATCACACTGCAACATGACCATTTTTTAGGGGTGACATTTCCTATTCCCACTCCAATCGAAACCAATTTGGGGACAGTGCTGGGCACTAAAGGGTTGACATTTACTATTCCCACTCCAACCTATACCAATTTGGGGAAGGTGTTGGACACTAAAAGGGTAACATGTACTATTCCCTCTACAATCTATACCAATTTGAAGAAGGTGTCGGACACTAAAGAGGTGAAAAATATTATTCCCACTCCAATCTAAAACAATTTCGGGGCAGTGTTTGACACTGAAGAGGTGACATCTATTGTTCCCACTCCAATCTCAACCAATTTGGGGAAAGTGTTAGACACTAAAAGAGTGCCATTTATTATTCCCATTCCATCCTATACCAATTTGGGAAAGGTGCTGGACACTAAAAGGGTTTAATTTACTATTCCCACTTCAACCTATATCAATTTGGGGAAGACTTTAGACTCTTAGGGCCTGATTAGGATGGCGGTGAGACCACCACTGACAGCCAATCGGTGGCGGTCTCATCGCCATCCTAAGCCAGTTTCCCACCTGACACATTAGGATGGCGGGCAGTTTGTTGGTGGTCGGAGAGACCAACCGCAACGCATTCAACAGGCTCCTTGAGCCCGCCGGTGCGTCGGAGGGACACCATACTTTGGGGGCGAGTACCAGGCCCCCTTCCCACCTGGCCCTCAGACATGGGCAATGGGGGGCACCTATGGTACCTCCCAACACATCCCTGCACCATGTGGCAGGGATATGTGCAGTGAACCCTTTTTGTCTTGTGGCGTGTGCTGCAGCCAGCAGCACCCACAGCAATACAAAATATAGGCATTTTGACCACCGTGGTGGCAGTTATATTATAATGCCTATGTCAGGGCTGCCGACACCCTATGGTGCGGTCCAGTTTCCGATAGGGTAGCAGACAGGCGGACTTTTGTCCACCCTCCATCCTAATCAGGCCCTAAGGGCATGATTCTGACTTTGGTGGTGTGGGAGCAGGACACCAACTACCGCGCCATTCCCACACAGCCAAAACCAGCCACCTGCTGAATTACAAATTGTAATCCAGGCGGGTGATCCTGCGGCAGCGGGCCCATGGCCCTGCTTTTCAAAGGCCCATGGTAGAGCATTGGCAAGGCAGTGCCGTGGGCCCACCAAAGTACGCTCCAGCACAGCATGGACTGTAAAGAGCTTTGCCTAATGCTGTACAGACTGGAGTAGGAATAGTAAATGGTACCCCTCCACAGTCCAATGCTTTTCCACTGTTGCATAGACTGTAGTGGGAATAGTAAATGTAACACCTCTGAAGTCCAATGCTTTCCCTAGTGTTGCATAGACTGGAGTGGGAATAGTAAATTTTACCCTTCCGGGGTCCAACATTAAGAACATAGATTTATCATATCCATTGGCCAGGCACTGTGCTGAGTTCCATCGCAGTAATCCATACCAGATGTCATATTTTGTTATGGACACAGCACCCTGTAACATTAGTTAGGGAGACAGGGTGAAAGCTTTAGGAAAATTAGAGAGGGAACATATACTTCGTTTAGATTCGTTGTCACCCCAGGGCCTGAATATGGAAGAAGATTTATATAACTTCCTATGAGGAAGGAATACAGTGTTATCAGTCCTTCTTAAGTGCTTAGCTATGTCCATCCAATTCCAACACTCTCTGTATGCCATTTGAGGACTTGAGACTCAGGCAGAAATTAGATCATATAGCTTATCTGCAAGGCAAGAATATGTTAAGTGCAAAATGCACAAACCTTTTTCATCGAAACAGATGCTTTTATCAGTTCCTTTGTTTTAACCAGGTCATAAATGTCATGAACAATCATGCAAGAAATATTGTTGAAACAAATATAGTTTTGAAATGGACAATTGGGGTAAATAGAGAATGAATGGCCTTGAATTTATTGTTAAGTGATATGTGGTAAAACAAAAATTTGAACATTTCTTGCAACAAGAGAAAAACAAGGTATTTTGATAACACAGATATATTTTTTCTATGCCTATGCACTTACCTAATGCTATATAGATTCCATTAATGGTGCTGCCCTGTTAGTGTGACCAAGGTCGCAGCTGCAACCGAAACGCGTTATTGTGACTCAGCAACTACACTAAACATTGTTAAGCAGAATTTGGGGTCTGTTCTCAATTTGGCGTAGGACTGTGTGGCATATCAAATTTTTGATTCACTGGTCTCCTCTGACCCCGTATTTGTGGCCATTATGTAATTTTTAGTTAGTTCTGTTTTTTACTAAAGACACTGAGACACTCTTTTCCAAGCATTTTTCTCTGTGTTTAAAGTGCTTATGGTCCCCGGCATAATGAGCCCATGATCTTGAATTTTACTTGGAGTGTATGTTTACGAACTCCAGACATTCATGCAACGGCAGAGGGGCATTATGTGATTTGCAATTTGGTGGGGAACAGTAGCGCTCACCAAATGGCTGGCATTTAAGCCGATATTAAACAAATCATTTTGTGGTGCTTAGCCCCGATACATATTGAGAATCTCCGTGTTTCCCTGCCTCCTGCGTGTTAGAATCAAGTTCTGTTCTAGGCACAGCATACCTGAACTCTGATCCCGTAGTCGAAATCACAAGTCAATTACCGGTGAACCAATTTGCAGCTGAGCAGAGGCGTAGTTAGTGCTTGTGGCGCCCGGGGCTATCCCTTAGATTGCCGCACCCCATTGCTGGGGAAAAAGGACGACAAGCACTTGAAAGAGGACCTAGAGACACGTAGTATCGCCTCTAATAGTTACCTCAATCAGGCAAGTTACATGCACATACATGACACGGTCCAAGGCTACACAGTTGAATACACCGGTGACTGGCAGTACAAAAGAGAACACACAGACTGCATGATCTATCTGGGGACTCAGAAAAACCGCATGTGACATCCATCAGAGAGCTGCGTGAACAATTACCTGGTAATCCCCTCAGCACAATGCAAACATGCACATACATGACACTGTTCAGGGATCCATCATCTACAGCTGACATTAAATGACCATTCATCATGGTTCCCCCATTAAAGCAGTGCACTTTGTGATCTGCATGGTACATGTTCTTTGCAGCAGGCACATCGGTGCTACCTTTCCAGGAGTCAACCCTTCCACTAGACAAAACTCGGATCTCTCTCTAGGAAGAACATTAATAACCAAAGTTATCATGACATTTTTATTGTTTCTGAAAATTGCTGGAGGCCAGGAAGGAGGCAGCAAGTTTTTTTTTTTTTTAAACCATAATATACTTGCAAACACTACGCACCCACCCGAAATAGGTATCCAGTGCGGTCACACCGTTCGCACCGCCCTAACCTGCTCAAGGTTCATGTGACCTCAGTGACAGGGTCACAGTGACTGGATCACTGTTGCTCTGGGGTGTGCTGCTTCGTAGGCCTGCCCGCAAGACTGGAGATGAACTTCAGTATGGATTGTGGTGGACAGGCCTTCAAGGTTAACCCACAATTGACACCACTAGGGTACACCTGCTTGTGCTATGACATCAAGCCTTCTAAGGTCTAGTGGGGCCTTCTAAGGGGTGCTCCCTCAGTAGAGTGGTCTGGTGGACTGGTCATGAAGGCTGAACCCGGTTCACCAGTTCCAAATTCGACAGCTCTGGCCATAGTGCCACATCCTCTTCCCCACTGAACACCATACTGCCCGCAGCCCCACTGAGAGAAACTCGCACTGCCTTCAGCTACAACCTAATTGTGCCCGCTATAAACACTTGGATGTGGCTCAATTCAAATTATGCACTTGATAAGAGTAATATGCTGCCTAAAAAAAAAAAAAAAGTAAAAGTAAACACTCATAGGGAATGCAAGATTAAGTAAGCATGTGAAATGTAAGCAGAAACAACGATCTCTCACTCACTATTCAGAAATCAGTGAGTGGTTTTACCTGAAAAGTTAAGAACATGACTACAGGGCCCTGAAGGGAACCGTTTCAATGTCCATTGCTTATATCCTTTCAAAATGTAGGCAGCATGGTTTAAAAAGACCACATCCATAAACACAGAGCCATGGTACACATGTTGCTTTCCAATCCACCCATCAACCAGGTATTGCAGTCCATCCAGGACTGGTGCACTTCCCCACCTGGGGACAACAATGCTGTTCAAAGAAAGACTAGAAAACAAAAGTTGCGCTTCACTGGCAAACTCTGTAAAGTGAGGCTGATGTATTTGGATGTGAATAAAACCAATATGGCCACTTTGCAACCACTCTGTCTTGCTTTATTTAGTTATGTATTTATTTTTCATATTTAAAATCTATTTCTCTCCATCCCGCTGGACTTTGGAATAGAAAAATGCCAGAAAAAGGGCATTTAATAATAATAATAAATAATAATACAGAATTTTATAAAGCGCGAAACAGCTACCTCACATGGAGGTGTCCCGGCGCTGCAGAACAAGATATAAATGTTGACCAAGAGAGCTAGAGGTGTAAGCGCCTAGCGTGGTTGAGCGAAAAGCCAGGTTTTCAGCATGCGCTTAAAGCAGGCTTCAGAAGGGGCCTGTTGAAGAGCAGGGGGCAGGCTGTTCCAGAGTGACGCCACATTTGCCGAAAAAGTCCGTCCTCCCAGCCGTGCTCTTTTTGCTCTAGGAACTGCAATCAGAACCCGGTTGTTGGAACGGAGAGAGCGGATTTGTGTGTATCTAGGCAATCGGGCTTTCAGATAGTTTGGACAAGTGCCATATAGAGATCTGAAAGCCAATGTCAGTGCCTTAAATTTTATTCTATTTGCTACTGGTAGCCAGTGAAGTGAGAGAAGATGTGGAGAGACCGAACGCTTGAAAGGAATCCGCATTAATAGTCTCGCAGCCGCATTTTGGACCAGTTGCAATCGATGTATGAGGTATTTTGGTAGGCCTAGATAAAGGCTGTTAGCGTAATCCAGCCTGGATGTTACCATGGCATGGATCACTGTTTTTCGGTAAGTTACTGGCAAGAGTCGCAGAATCTTACGTAGATTTCTTAGCTTGCACAGACAGCAACCGACGTTTTGCTGGACGTGTGATACAAAAGACAGACTGTCATCCCACCGCACTCCCAGGTTTTTTGCCGAGTGGCTGGGCGAGGGAGGTTGTCCCATCTCTACCGGCCACCAAAGATCAGATGGGGGAGGGGGGCCTTTACCAAAAAAGATCACTTCCGTCTTGTTAGCGTTGAGTTTTAGTTTATTTGTGTTCATCCAGCAAGCCACATCTTGGAGACAGCCCTTGAAGCTTGCAAAGGACGCCTCAGACACTTCTGAATACGGAAACACCAGCTGGGTGTCATCGGCATATGAAATAGCCTTGACCCCCCAGTTGGCAATCAGCATGAAGAGCGGAGCCAGGTAGATATTAAATAAGAGTGGGCTAAGAGCCGATCCCTGAGGGACGCCGCAGCTGAGGGCCTTAGGTGTTGAAGAGGCGGAACCCAGCGCCACCTTCTGTGTTCTCTGGGTCAGATATGACTGTAACCACCCCAGTGCCTGGTCCTTAATGCCTGACTCCGCTAAACGAGACAGCAATATGGCGTGGTCGACCGTATCAAAAGCGGCCGACAGGTCCAGGAGCACCAGCATCGCTGAGTCCCCTGAATCCATCGACCACCTCACTGACTCTGCCACCTCAATTAGTGCCGTCTCAGTGCTGAAGCCGGGTCTAAAGCCTGATTGCGTCTCATGTAATATATTATTTCCTTCAATGAATTTATTCAGTTGGCGCTGGATTAGTTTCTCTAGCATTTTGCCCGGTGCCGCCAGCAGAGAGATCGGGCGGAGATTGCTAAGATCCTTGGGGTCCCCATTTAGTTTTTTCTTTAGCGGGAGGAGAGTGGCGTGTTTCCAGATATTCGGGAACACCCCAGAGGAGATGGACACATTCCATATTTGCTGAATAGTAGGAGCCACGAAATCAGCTATGGAGTTCCAGAGTTTTGGAGGGCAGGGGTCGTCAGGAGATCCTGATTGACAACGGCTAAGTTCTTGCGAAACCAAGTTTAGTGCTATTGGCTCAAATTGTGTCAAAGTAGCGCAATCCGGCAATTTATCGGCTAAGTCCGTTTTTACCGTTTTTTTCTCTGGCCCAAAAGATTCATAGACTTGTTTAATTTTTGAGTCAAAGAAGTCAGAGATGCTGTTACACAGCTTGGTCGACGGGGGAACCTCCCTCTCAACACACCTAGGTTTAAAGAAGGACTGTACTAATTTAAAAGTTTCTCTGCTCGAGTGTTCAGCTTGTTGAATGGAGTCAGCGTAGAACTGTTTTTTTGCCTTTCTAATGGCTTTGTGCAGTTTTTTTGAAGCTTCCTTATATCGGACTTTATCTGGGAGTCCGTAATGAAGCCTCCAAAGCCTCTCCAGCCTTTTGCAGTCCGACTTTAGTGTTCTAAGGTCCTGAGAGAACCAGGGAGCGGACGGGGAATCACGCTTGGATGTCGCGAGTGATGCTGGTGCAATAGAAGCCACCATGTTTCCGACCCAGTCATTGAGTAACAGTGCGTCAGTCTCGACATTTGAGGTGAGGGAAGGTGTGTTCTGGGCTAGAACTGGCCCCATCGTAGCGGGACTAACTTCTTCCATTGTCTCTTCCTAAAAGAGCACTTACTTGTCGCAGGTTTGTCCACCGCTAACTTTAGTTTAAATGGAATCAGCGAGTGGTCTGACCATACCATTGGCAACGGTGTCTCTGCCAACACATTGTCAATATTAGAAAATATTAAATCAAGCATGTGTCAATCTCTGTGCGTGGGGCCCTTGTTAATGAGTCTTAGATTGGCTGTATCCAATGTTGACCTTAGTAAAGCTGCAGGGACACATTCCTCCCTATCCATATGAATATTGAAGTCGCCAACGACCAGAAATTGAGGGTGGAGGAAGGAGCTCTGGATGATAATATCCATCAAAGTGATCAGGTGGGGCTCCTCCCCCCCAGGGGGGCGATAGACGACCAATCCCGCTAGGGATAGTTGAGGACCCACCTGAAAGCAAAAGTGTAGACCTTCTAGACCCTGAATAAGAGTAGGGGTTGAAGATGTGAGTATGAGCTGCTCTTTAAATATGACAGCCACACCCCCGCCCCTTTTTTTTCCTAACGGATTGGAGAAGCATATTTTATACCCAAAAGGTACAGCCAGTGCAATGGCGGTCATATTATCCTCATTAAGCCAAGTTTCTGTTAGAAACAACACATCCCACTGATACCCTTCCAATAGCAGCCAGATTTCGTCTGCATGCTTAGCCATGGATCTGCAGTTCAGAAGGCCCGCTCTGAGGTCTCTATTGCATGGTGACTTGGGTTTAATCATCCCCTCCACCTTCCCACCAACCGGCCTACCTAGTGGTATCCCACAGGTCCCACACGCCTGAGGGAGGGTGGTAGTCCCAAGGTCGATCTTGTGAGCACAGGTATCAGCCATGGAATTTAGAGACCAAAGGTTTTCCCGTGATCGCACGAGGGCATTTCCCGCAAGAGTGTTTTTCTTTTTTGGATCCATTTCACAGGGAAGCAACTAGATGAAAGAAGGAAAGAGAGATTGTGAACCATTTCTTCAAGTTACGGTTTTCAAGACAGAAAGAGACAGAATAATAGGAAGAGAGGGGGGGACAGCTGCCAGCACAAAAAAGAAGAGGACATTGCCCGAGTCCTATTCCTTCTCTGCCCATCCCCGAACGTCCACGAAAGCAAGCCGAGCCTTATTTGAATGCCGTTGTCCGCCCCCTAAATAGTGCCACCTGGGGCGGACCGCCACTGCAACTGAGTGAATATTACGGGGTCATGGAGGTTCCAGTTCAACGCGAGTGAAGTGAAAACAGCTTGATTCTTACTGAATGTAATGTTTTGGTTTACATATTGAGGGCTATATTTTTCTTGAGAGATTGGTGCTGTTAAAACGTGTAACAAGCCGGTGATTTATTCCTCTCATGTGCAGTTTTAGACACGCATTATGTAAAACCCTTGGACAGTGACGGGCTGAGAATGCATTATATGATTGGTTGCACTTTGCAGTTCATTAAGAAATGTAAATATTGATCAAAAATCTTTGATTATCTATACCAGCCGCACTGTTGAGACATTGTGTCAGGACAGAGTTTAAATCACATAATGGGTCTGTTCAAGTGCATGGCCGAAATGTAACAGTATTTTCTTTAGTCTAGGCTTGCATCTAGGGAAAGGGCTATATATACGTACCTGTATTTGGCGCCAATTAGATTGACAAAGGCTTCTGTGAAGCCGAAACGCGTCTCTCCTGTCGTGGGGTCGTGGGAGACCCGAGAAAATAAAAATGCCATATTCCTACAGCCTCGAGTGCGTGCCTTCTTCGTTGAAGCAGGATTGTATCTTTGATATATATATATATATATATATATCGAATCCTCCTTCCGAAGCACCAGCCGGTACTCCCAAAAGACACGGACACTCAAATGCTGGTTCAGATTTTCATGCTCGATTTATTTTAAACAAAGGATAGGTTCAGACGCGTTTCAACCGACACAGCGGTCTTGATCACATGATTAGCATATACTGAACGTGGCTATTTAAAGGTGCCGTGACCCCAGTTACGTGTAGACATAGACAAAATACTCATATATGGCTGTACATAACGATTTCACAATCAATTCAAAGAAATAAATTGAAAATTAAAGCATACAATAACTTGATGATTATTTCCAGTCCAAAATAGATAAACCATTGGCATGATTCAAACCCGGATTGTCAAACAAATTACGCTGCTGTTAATCATATAGCCGCAATCCGGGTAGAATGCCTGCACTGCGTTAGGATATAGCCATGATAATTGGTGGAAGGGAATCAAACGAGAAACACTCCACATACATTATGTGCAAATGACGCATATCATGTGCAAACATAGCAGAAAATAAATGCATATGTCATTATCTGTGCAAATACAGAAAAGATGTGCAAAAGTCCGCAAAATTATGTGCAAATATAGCAATCATTGTTAATATCCGTATATATATATATGTTTGTTCACCAAATGCCCATGCATTTCAGGACGCACTCACAGCAAACTCCAAACTAAGGGTTTATTCAATACAAGGCAAACCAGCAGCTTCTTTCTGGTAAAATTCAGGTGCCGACGCGTTTCGAGGCATAAGATCCTCTTCTTCTGGGCAACTTGAGCAAATGTTCACAGAGGGCGCTCTGCATGCTTATATGTTTCCCGCCCTTCGTGGGCGTATGCTGAGTGCATATTTTCCAATTGCATGCTGGGAACAGTAGTCTGTTTCTTGGAGCATTATTATTCCCTAAGTGGGTTCTGTGGCATTTTTAATACAGCATCAATGTTCCTATAGTAGGGATCCAGAGGAGGCGCTGATTGATTACACCGCGTTTGCTGCACTGTATGTCGGGTGTGGAATCGTTCCCGCCTCTCAGCCTCTCCAAAGTTCCGAGATGGTGCTGTCCTGATCGGACGGGTGTCCGCGTGTTATGTTTGTTCACCAAATGCCCATGCATTTCAGGACCCACTCACAGCAAACTCCAAACCAAGGGTTTATTCAATACAAGGCAAACCAGCAGCTTCTTTCTGGTAAAATTCAGGTGCCGACGCGTTTCGAGGCATAAGATCCTCTTCTTCTGGCAGCTTGAGCAAATGTTCACAGAGGGCGCTCTGCATGCTTATATGTGTCCCGCCCTTCGTGGGCATATGCTGAGTGCATATTTTCCAATTGCATGCTGGGAACAGTAGTCTGTTTCTTGGAGCATTATTATTCCCTAAGTGGGTTCTGTGAACATTTGCTCAAGCTGCCCAGAAGAAGAGGATCTTATGCCTCGAAACGCGTCGGCACCTGAATTTTACCAGAAAGAAGCTGCTGGTTTGCCTTGTATTGAATAAACCCTTGGTTTGGAGTTTGCTGTGAGTGCGTCCTGAAATGCATGGGCATTTGGTGAACCAACATATATATATAAAATTCACTTAAAAAACCATAGGTTTCACACATGTTATAGTTAGCTGGGCATTTCACTCGTGAAAAACCATTGAAATTTCCACGTTATAGTTAGTGCAGGCAACTATAACTCACGCGACCGCAATCCTCTGCTGATGACGTCAGATATTACATCACTGATGACATATGTGTTTTTCTGAAAAAAAAATATTTGTAATATATGTATAGCTAAAAATTAATGGAAGAAGACATGGGTAAATAAGTGTCTAAATACAGTATTAGCATCAACAGAGGATTGCGGTCGCGTGAGTTATAGTTGCCTGCACTAACTATAACGTGGAAATTTCAATGGTTTTTCACGAGTGAAATGCCCAGCTAACTATAACATGTGTGAAACCTATGGTTTTTTAAGTGAATTTGCAAGGTTTTTTAAATGCTAATTCCTAACTATAACGTGTGTGAAACCTATGGTTTTTTCAGTGAATTTGTACGGTTTTTTAAATGCTAATTTATGTATTTATTTATTAATTTTTTTAAAGTTTTTTCACCGTGCGCGTACCGTGCGCGCGCTTTGGGGGCGCGGTGCGCTTCGCGCACCGCGCGCCCACGTTACGTAGTTCGCGGAATTTTTCCGTTTCTACCATGCGCGTACGCTACGCGCACTCCGCGATTTTTCGTAAAAAAATTAAAATACATTTTTGCCCTTGGGGGTCCTTCTGGGACCCCCTGACCACAGCTAGGGGGTCAGGAACTGTCCAGCCTGCCCCCTTTTCACGTTATCCACCTTTGTTTTTCACCCCCTCAGACTGCGAGAGACAAAATGGCGGCCGACACTTCCTGGTTTCGACCGATTCGAATGTTTACTAAGATCTAACAACCAATAAGAATCGCGCTCGCGCACGGCAGCGTGCGCGTACGGTAAGCTTACGGTACGCGCTCGGATCGCGCCTATAGATATATATATTGATTTAAATGCTATTTTCTCAGGAAATACTGAACAGATTTACACCAGACCTGCAAAAGGCACATCCCTGACCTGAGGACTACCTCTCTGCCAAATTTCAAGTAATTCTGTTCAGCCGTTCGGGCTGCAGCTTGGACTAAAGGTCCTATGGAAAAATGCATGGGGAAAACGCGTTTTGGGACCCCCCAATTTTCTCAGCCCCCGCTTGACGAATCCCCCCGAGACTTTCAGGGTAGGATTCGTCAATCGGCGCCAAAGTTATTCAAAATAGAATGTTGCGGATTTCCTATGGAAACACGGTCCTAACTATAACTATCTACTGGCGACCGCCAGTAGATAATATATATATATATATATATATATATATATATATATATATATATGTTACTCAAATGTCTTTAATTTATATTACATTAATGCTATATGTTAATATATTTAAGATGTATTGCTTTAAGCCATATACATATATAAATAAATATATATATATATATATATATATATATATATATATTATATATATATATTACCTACTGGCGGTCGCCAGTAGGTAGTTATAGTTAGGACCACGTTTCCATAGGAAAACCTCAACATTCTATTTTGAATAACTTTGGCGCCGGTCGACGAATCCTCGCGAATTTCTCAAAATAGGTGGGGCGCTACGCTCCGCTCCTACCCTGAAAGTCTCGGGGGGATTCGTCAAGCGGGGGCTGAGATAAAAGGGGGGTCCCAAAACGCGTTTTTCCCATGCATTTTTCCATAGGACCTTTAGAACGAGCTACAGCCCGAACGGCTGAACAGAATTACTTGAAATTTGGCAGAGAGGTAGTCCTCAGGTCAAGGAAGTGCCTTTTGTAGGTTTGGTGTAAATCTGTTCAGTAGATTCTGAGAAAATAGCCTTTAAATCAATATATATATCTGAGCCCGCTTACGGTACGCTTACCGTACGCTTACGGTAAGCGTACGGCGGCGTGCGCGAGCGCGATTCTGATTGGCTGTTAGATCTTAGTAAACATTCGAATCGGTCGAAACCAGGAAGCGGCGGCCGCCATTTTGTGTATTTCACTCTGAAAAAAAAGAGTGAAAACAAGGAAAGGGGGCAATGAGGAGAGTTACAGACCCCCTAACATTTGTAAGGGGGTCAAAGAAGGACAGAAAAGTACAAAAAAAACATTTATTGATTTAAAAAAAAATCACGGGGTACGCGTACGGTAAGCTTACGGTAAGCGTACGGTAAAAAAAAAAAAAAAAAGATAAATGAAAAGCAGATTTAAGAGTTTAGAAATTAGGGAGCTCTAAAAAGAGCTGTTGTGTTTATGAAGTCATTTTTTTAGTGGTACCTACAAGTAAGTACCGATGCAGAGTCTAAGGTTCAAGAGGAAGACTCTGTTCCCTTCATCATTGAAGTGCACACCATCTCCTCTATAAATGTCTTGCATGTCATAACGCAAGTTGTTGTGGTAAATGGCACCCATACCATAGTCACGGAGGAAAGCAGAAACAGATTTGTTGACGTGCCTTCTTGCTTTGTCAATCTGTGGACAGAAATGATTGGACCAGTTCCATTTTTGCCTTTGGCATATGTTGGAAAACACAAAGGCAGTTTTAGGGAAAAGTGTAAACAGTTGTGCAAAGGTGTCCTTCATAAGCATTTCCAGACCTACCCCAGTCAAAGTGCCTAGGTCATTGCCACCACAGTGCACTATTATGAGGTCAGGGTGTTGGATTTGAATGAAGGATTTCACCAATGGCATCAATTGGTGCCACTTTAACCCTCTCTGACCAATCCATTTAATGTCTACATTTGGCAAAGCAAGGTCTCTCACCATATCTGTTTTCTCTGCAAACTTTTCACTCCAGAAGACATAGCTGTGCCCTACAATCCACACTGTGAACATCTTCAAAGGAGAACTGGATGCACTCAGGAGGTGTCTTTCAGTAGAATGGCAATAAGAAAAGAAAGACAGTTTGGAAATGGAGGCATACATATTTTTTTAAAACAAAAAGAACTGATTGGCTGTTTCATACCATTCTAGAATAAAAACTAGGCTGTATGTGAAAATTAATAGAAGCATGTTTTGTATTGGTACAAAAAAATGTGTAACCAAAGAACAGTACTATGGATTTGCTGTAAGGTTTGAAAAGTCAAGCACTCTTGCTCTGTGGAATTGAAACATTGTGTGTCGAACTTCTGACCTAACTGCACACAGCAGTGTTCCATGAGCTGTTGCTATGGTAGCAGGCAGAAGTCAAGTTGGGGGAAGGGTACTAGGCAGAAGTCAAGTTGGGGGCAGGGTACTTTTGGAAAAGGGTTGGTTTTCAACCAATAGAAATGTGTGAATACATGTGAAAAAAAGGGGGAAGCACTGAGATTTGAAACTTACATGTATATGTGTGGAAAAATAGAGGGAAAGTTTGCCATTATCTGGTTCTGCTGAGAGGAGAGAGGTGAACAGAACAGAGATCCTGGCTCTGATAATCTGCTGTTTGAGTGTCACATTTCTTTCACAACTAACTAATTTTAAAGGTGAGTTTACAGTTTGAGAGGGGATGTATGTGGTAACTTAAGAAATGAATAATAGAAATGGGAATTGTTTTTGTTGTAGTTACACATGGTGGTTTCATAATGTGTCAGTGTGTAAAAGTGATTTACACTTGCCCCGAAAAAAAAAAAGAGCAGTAAGTGTGCTTTCAAATTGGCAAAGAAATTTCGTTTTGGCACTAATGTGAAAACATGACTCTGTGTGCATAGAAGAATTATAGGCAGAGATTTATTGCGTCTTGCTCTGGTGATTTCACAGTTGCATTAGATGGAAAGGGGGAGCGAATTTTTGGGGGAAGAAGCAGAGGCTTAGCACACACCCATGTCCTTGCCGTGTATAGTCATGCACAGTATTTACAAGCGAGTGGGGTTTTCAGGTTTCAGTCTGTAATGCAAATACATTCAGCATCACTAAGGCTGGTTGCCCTTGGTGGAGTGTAGGCAGTCACAGAGAATGCACATGGTGGTGGTCTGAAAAAAAAACAGCTTGGACACGTGCAATTAAATAAATCAAAAATAGTGGTTTCATAATGTGTCAGTCTGTAAAAGTGATTTCAAATTGTAAAAAGAGATTTTCACTTGGCCCGAAAAAAAAAGAGCAGTAAGTGTGCTTTCAAATTGGCAAAGAAATTTCGTTTTGGCACTAATGTGAAAACATGACTCTGTGTGCATAGAAGAATTATAGGCAGAGATTTATTGCGTCTTGCTCTGGTGATTTCACAGTTGCATTAGATGGAAAGGGGGAGCGAATTTTTGGGGGAAGAAGCAGAGTCTTAGCACACACCCATGTGCTTGCCGTGTATAGTCATGCACAGTATTTAGAAGCCAGTGGGGTTTTCAGGTTTAAGTCTGTAATGCAAATACATTCAGCATCACTAAGGCTGGTTGCCCTTGCTGGAGTGTAGGCAGTCACAGAGAATGCACATGGTGTTGGTCTGAAAAAAAAACAGCTTGGACACGTCCAATTAAATAAATCAAAAATAGTGGTTTCATAATGTGTCAGTCTGTAAAAGTGATTTCCAATTGTAAAAAGTGATTTTCACTTGCCCCGAAAAAAAAAAGAGCAGTAAGTGTGCTTTAAAAATGGCAAAGAAATTTCGTTTTGGCACTAATGTGAAAACATGACTCTGTGTGCATAGAAGAATTATAGGCAGAGATTTATTGCGTCTTGCTCTGGTGATTTCACAGTTGCATTAGATGGAAAGGGGGAGCGAATTTTTGGGGGAAGAAGCAGAGGCTTAGCACACACCCATGTCCTTGCCGTGTATAGTCATGCACAGTATTTACAAGCCAGTGGGGTTTTCAGGTTTAAGTCTGTAATGCAAATACATTCAGCATCACTAAGGCTGGTTGCCCTTGGTGGAGTGTAGGCAGTCACAGAGAATGCACATGGTGGTGGTCTGAAAAAAAAACAGCTTGGACACGTGCAATTAAATAAATCAAAAATAGTGGTTTCATAATGTGTCAGTCTGTAAAAGTGATTTCAAATTGTAAAAAGAGATTTTCACTTGGCCCGAAAAAAAAAAGAGCAGTAAGTGTGCTTTCAAATTGGCAAAGAAATTTCGTTGTGGGACTAATGTGAAAACATGACTCTGTGTGCATAGAAGAATTATAGGCAGAGATTTATTGCGTCTTGCTCTGGTGATTTCACAGTTGCATTAGATGGAAAGGGGGAGCGAATTATTGGGGGAAGAAGCAGAGGCTTAGCACACACCCATGTCCTTGCCGTGTATAGTCATGCACAGTATTTACAAGCCAGTGGGGTTTTCAGGTTTAAGTCTGTAATGCAAATACATTCAGCATCACTAAGGCTGGTTGCCCTTGCTGGAGTGTA
Organism: Triturus cristatus; assembly: GCF_964204655.1. Classification (NCBI taxonomy): domain Eukaryota; kingdom Metazoa; phylum Chordata; class Amphibia; order Caudata; family Salamandridae; genus Triturus; species Triturus cristatus. The sequence goes on from NC_140592.1 coordinate 936,134,751, forward strand.
GGCAGTCACAGAGAATGCACATGGTGTTGGTCTGAAAAAAAAACAGCTTGGACACGTCCAATTAAATAAATCAAAAATAGTGGTTTCATAATGTGTCAGTCTGTAAAAGTGATTTCAAATTGTAAAAAGAGATTTTCACTTGGCCCGAAAAAAAAAGAGCAGTAAGTGTGCTTTCAAATTGGTAAAGAAATTTCGTTTTGGCACTAATGTGAAAACATGACTCTGTGTGCATAGAAGAATTATAGGCAGAGATTTATTGCGTCTTGCTCTGGTGATTTCACAGTTGCATTAGATGGAAAGGGGGAGCGAATTATTGGGGGAAGAAGCAGAGGCTTAGCACACACCCATGTCCTTGCCGTGTATAGTCATGCACAGTATTTACAAGCCAGTGGGGTTTTCAGGTTTAAGTCTGTAATGCAAATACATTCAGCATCACTAAGGCTGGTTGCCCTTGCTGGAGTGTAGGCAGTCACAGAGAATGCACATGGTGGTGGTCTGAAAAAAAAACAGCTTGGACACGTGCAATTAAATAAATCAAAAATAGTGGTTTCATAATGTGTCAGTCTGTAAAAGTGATTTCAAATTGTAAAAAGAGATTTTCACTTGGCCCGAAAAAAAAAGAGCAGTAAGTGTGCTTTGAAATTGGCAAAGAAATTTCGTTTTGGCACTAATGTGAAAACATGACTCTGTGTGCATAGAAGAATTATAGGCAGAGATTTATTGCGTCTTGCTCTGGTGATTTCACAGTTGCATTAGATGGAAAGGGGGAGCGAATTATTGGGGGAAGAAGCAGAGGCTTAGCACACACCCATGTCCTTGCCGTGTATAGTCATGCACAGTATTTACAAGCCAGTGGGGTTTTCAGGTTTAAGTCTGTAATGCAAATACATTCAGCATCACTAAGGCTGGTTGCCCTTGCTGGAGTGTAGGCAGTCACAGAGAATGCACATGGTGGTGGTCTGAAAAAAAAGCAGCTTGGACACGTGCAATTAAATAAATCAAAAATAGTGGTTTCATAATGTGTCAGTCTGTAAAAGTGATTTCAAATTGTAAAAAGAGATTTTCACTTGGCCCGAAAAAAAAAGAGCAGTAAGTGTGCTTTCAAATTGGCAAAGAAATTTCGTTTTGGCACTAATGTGAAAACATGACTCTGTGTGCATAGAAGAATTATAGGCAGAGATTTATTGCGTCTTGCTCTGGTGATTTCACAGTTGCATTAGATGGAAAGGGGGAGCGAATTTTTGGGGGAAGAAGCAGAGGCTTAGCACACACCCATGTCCTTGCCGTGTATAGTCATGCACAGTATTTACAAGCCAGTGGGGTTTTCAGGTTTAAGTCTGTAATGCAAATACATTCAGCATCACTAAGGCTGGTTGCCCTTGGTGGAGTGTAGGCAGTCACAGAGAATGCACATGGTGGTGGTCTGAAAAAAAAACAGCTTGGACACGTGCAATTAAATAAATCAAAAATAGTGGTTTCATAATGTGTCAGTCTGTAAAAGTGATTTCAAATTGTAAAAAGAGATTTTCACTTGGCCCGAAAAAAAAAGAGCAGTAAGTGTGCTTTCAAATTGGCAAAGAAATTTCGTTTTGGCACTAATGTGAAAACATGACTCTGTGTGCATAGAAGAATTATAGGCAGAGATTTATTGCGTCTTGCTCTGGTGATTTCACAGTTGCATTAGATGGAAAGGGGGAGCGAATTTTTGGGGGAAGAAGCAGAGTCTTAGCACACACCCATGTGCTTGCCGTGTATAGTCATGCACAGTATTTAGAAGCCAGTGGGGTTTTCAGGTTTAAGTCTGTAATGCAAATACATTCAGCATCACTAAGGCTGGTTGCCCTTGCTGGAGTGTAGGCAGTCACAGAGAATGCACATGGTGGTGGTCTGAAAAAAATACAGCTTGGACACGTGCAATTAAATAAATCAAAAATAGTGGTTTCATAATGTGTCAGTCTGTAAAAGTGATTTCAAATTGTAAAAAGAGATTTTCACTTGGCCCGAAAAAAAAAGAGCAGTAAGTGTGCTTTCAAATTGGCAAAGAAATTTCGTTTTGGCACTAATGTGAAAACATGACTCTGTGTGCATAGAAGAATTATAGGCAGAGATTTATTGCGTCTTGCTCTGGTGATTTCACAGTTGCATTAGATGGAAAGGGGGAGCGAATTTTTGGGGGAAGAAGCAGAGGCTTAGCACACACCCATGTGCTTGCCGTGTATAGTCATGCACAGTATTTACAAGCCAGTGGGGTTTTCAGGTTTAAGTCTGTAATGCAAATACATTCAGCATCACTAAGGCTGGTTGCCCTTGGTGGAGTGTAGGCAGTCACAGAGAATGCACATGGTGTTGGTCTGAAAAAAAAACAGCTTGGACACGTCCAATTAAATAAATCAAAAATAGTGGTTTCATAATGTGTCAGTCTGTAAAAGTGATTTCAAATTGTAAAAAGAGATTTTCACTTGGCCCGAAAAAAAAAGAGCAGTAAGTGTGCTTTGAAATTGGCAAAGAAATTTCGTTTTGGCACTAATGTGAAAACATGACTCTGTGTGCATAGAAGAATTATAGGCAGAGATTTATTGCGTCTTGCTCTGGTGATTTCACAGTTGCATTAGATGGAAAGGGGGAGCGAATTTTTGGGGGAAGAAGCAGAGGCTTAGCACACACCCATGTCCTTGCCGTGTATAGTCATGCACAGTATTTACAAGCCAGTGGGGTTTTCAGGTTTAAGTCTGTAATGCAAATACATTCAGCATCACTAAGGCTGGTTGCCCTTGCTGGAGTGTAGGCAGTCACAGAGAATACACATGGTGGTGGTCTGAAAAAACAGCTTGGACACGTGCAATTAAATAAATCAAAAATAGTGGTTTCATAATGTGTCAATCTGTAAAAGTGATTTCAAATTGTAAAAAGAGATTTTCACTTGGCCCGAAAAAAAAAGAGCAGTAAGTGTGCTTTCAAATTGGCAAAGAAATTTCGTTTTGGGACTAATGTGAAAACATGACTCTGTGTGCATAGAAGAATTATAGGCAGAGATTTATTGCGTCTTGCTCTGGTGATTTCACAGTTGCATTAGATGGAAAGGGGGAGCGAATTATTGGGGGAAGAAGCAGAGGCTTAGCACACACCCATGTCCTTGCCGTGTATAGTCATGCACAGTATTTACAAGCCAGTGGGGTTTTCAGGTTTAAGTCTGTAATGCAAATACATTCAGCATCACTAAGGCTGGTTGCCCTTGGTGGAGTGTAGCACTGTGGACATGGGCTTTTTAAAAAATCTGAAAAGTGGTTTCATAATGTGACAGTTTGTAAAAGAGATTTTCACTTGCCCAAAAAAAAGAGCAGTTTGTGTGCATTCAAATTGGCAAAGAAATTTCGTTTTGTGACTATTGTGAAAAGAAATGTAGTAATATATTTAAATACAATAACAGATTTTTTTTTTAGTTTTTTTCAGGTATTGCTGAAGAACAGTGAACAAAATTTAAGATGCCTACAAAATCTCGAGTTCAAAAAACGCTAAAAAAAAAACTATATTTGAAGACAACTGGAGGACCAAAGTTAGTAGAAGATGCTGATGTTGGGAAAAAGAAAAAATCTTCTGGTAAGCAAAAAAAACAATTCCTAAACAAAATATTTAAAACAAAGAAAAATGTACAAAATGTCTGTTCTCGGAAAAATGTAACAAAACATAGAGAACAGCAAAAAATTGAGAATTTAGTTAATGCAAATATACCTTCTGCAATTGAAAAGTTTAACATAAACAGAAAAACAGCATTTAAAGAGATACGTAGAAAAATGTTTCAGAGAAGAGTTATGTCCAATTTGATAAAGGATATAAAGAAATATAAGCAAAAGGCTAAATATTACAAGAGAAAAAAAGAAATTGAAGCCATTGCAGCAAAAGCATTAGAATTAAAAAGGAAACTATTCATATTAATTTTGAATAGGATGCGTACATTAGATAAAATGGTTAATGTACTGAAATCACAAAGCAAAAGAGTAGTGAACAGAACAAACTTTTGTAAAGTGTTTTTAGGAAAGTGGATGCATAGTTCAAGTAGTGAACCTTTTTTTAATGAAGAGAGCTATTTTCAAAGTAATAGTTTGCTGCATGCAGTTGACACCAGAGGTCGTTCATACGAAGTAAAAAATGGTTGCATAATGGAGAAGGAGATAATGGTTCCAAGAGATGAGGTACAAGTGATGGCAGATGAGGCAATGGGGAGACGTCCTAAAGCCCCAGTGTACACTTGGAATTGTAGTAGTATTTGCACTGTGCGTCAGGAATCTATTGACAGATTTCGAGAGTTTCTAAGAGAATATAGTAAAAAAAGTGTAAAACAAAAGATTAAGGTGCTTCAAAGTCTGGATCCATGCAGAGTGAGAGAGAATACTGGTTTGCAGGGTCATTCTCTTGCTTGTCTATCTAGAAAAGTGTGCAATAGTGTTTTCCATCATTTTAGGATGCTGGCTGTTCATCATACTGAAATGAGAAAGTTTGTGAGACGGTTGTATTTTGCCAAAAGTCCAGCAATAAAGTTAAATGAATTGAATAGGGCTCTGTTCCGAGGAACGGTATCAGATGTAGAGAAGGTTGTTGATGAAATTCAGTTTTGTTACTTTGGTCCTGAACAAAACAGTGCAGAGAAGGACACAGTAAATGAGGAAGAAGTGGAAGAGAATGTAGAACCCTCTGTAAGTAACACATTTAATGATCACATAACAAAATTTGCAATAGTCTCTAATGAAAGACCAAATTTTACTTGTATTTGTTGCCGCAGAACTCATTATAGAAAACAAACTAGGAATGTTGATCTCTACAGAAAGAGTGAAAATGAAGATAATTATAAGTGGAAGGATTTTGCCACATATATATTTCTAGAAAATTGTTTTGAATTGGGTGAAGATCAGCGTATTTGTAAATACTGTTATAACAAGTTAGAGGAAAATAGAATGCCGACCAGAGCTGTACATAATAATTTAGAATTGGATGCTATTCCTGCTGAACTTTCTGAATTAAATACATATGAGTCTATACTCATTCAATGTGTTCATCCGTTCCAGACCATAGTACGTATGGAGCCCAAAACTGGTAAATTACCTCCTTCAGATTTACTGAGAGGTTTAAAAGGTAGAGTGGTGTATTTGCCCTTGGATTTGAAAAAAAATATGGAAACTATTGATGCGGATACTTTGGAAACTGAACCATTAATTATTCTGGTTAATGGTGTACCTACAAAGAATAAGAAGATTTGGCAGGAGCTGGTAGATGTGCGGAAAGTACAAAGAGCAAATTTGTATTTGAAAAAAAATAACAAATGGTATGAATCAATTTATATAGAAGAAGAAGAAGAAGAAGAAGATTTACAAGGAGACACAGAAACACCAACTGGACAAATTGAAAAAGTGGACAAGTCAAAGGAAGAAGAAATTTATGAACATTTTAGCATACATCCTCTCCATTCGAAAGAAGTTATGGGAGACAATATTGATCTCTTTCAGATGAAGAAAGCAAAAGGAAATCCCGTGAGTGTATGGGAGGAGAGCTTGGAAGCTCGATGTTTTCCCCAGCTGTTTCCTAAAGGAAAAGGAGGACGATACGATGAACGTCCAGAACAGATTCCAGCTTCAGAGTATCGAACTACAAGACTATATGCTGAAGATCCCAGATTTCGACAAAGTATTCCTTATTTGTTCCATCTTTTATTTGAAAGCGACTTGTCTGCACTGTCTTATGCAGTAAATCACATTTTAAAAAGTGGAGTACATTTACAAAATGTGTCTGCTAAGGATTTTATGGAGAAAGTGCAGCACCGAGATGATCATTTGGAAACACAACTGATCAATCTGATGGCTTGTCAGCGTGGGACAAATGAATATTGGTACCGACGCCATGGTGAACTAAAATGCATGTTACGCAATTTAGGAACACCAACATGGTTCCTTACCCTAAGCTGTGCCGAGTACGCTTGGGATGATTTACTGGATTTTCTACGAGAGGCCAATTCAAACATTAAAAACATCGAATACAAGACAGCAGGAGAACTGTGCTCATTGGATCCGGTTAATGTTTGCAGATATTTCAATCATAGATTTGAGGCTATGATGTCCTTCATCTGCAATAAAAAAAATCCACCCCTTGGAGAAGTAGTGGATTTCTTTTGGAGAAAAGAGTACCAGGCAAGAGGTGCTCCTCATATTCATATGCTGCTGTGGATCAAGGATGCCCCAAAGTTTGGAACAGATACTGATGAAGCAGTGTTATCTTACATTGAAGAATATGCAACATGTGCTATACCAAAAAGCACAGAAGAGAACAAGTTAAAGGAGCAAGTTCTACGTTTCCAAAGTCATCGGTGTGGAAAATACTGTCGACGGAAATACAAGAGCAAAGAAAAATACTACACTAAATGTCGATTTGGATTTCCTAGACCTGTTCTTTCAAATGGAAGAGTCAACAGTTTTATGTCAGCTGTGAGACATACTATCACAAGAAAATCACCTAAGAATACCTACAACCTTAAAAGAAAAGAAGAATCTAAAAATATAAATGACTACAACCCAGTCATTTTATCCATGTGGAACGCTAACATGGATATACAGTATGTTGCTGACAATTCCATTGCTGTTGCTCGATATGTAACGTCTTACATTACGAAATCAGAAAAAACAGAATTGAAGGAAATGTGGGAAGAGATTTCTCACGAGAAGACTGTCAGTAAGAAGCTGTACAGTTTCAGTTTGAAGATGTTATCGCATCGAGAAATTGGATCCTACGAATGTTCAGATAGGTTATCTTCTGCAAGTCTCTACTCGAAGTCAAGAAGAATAATTTGGGCAAGTTTAGGCCTTGCAGCAATGAGAAATCGGGTACTGAAATCTGTTGGAGAAATTGAATATTTGGCTGAGAATGACCCAGAAAGTACAGATATATTGAAAACAAACATGTTGGACACATATTATCCCAAGAGAAGTCATCATCTGGAGAACATGTGTCTCTATGAAGTGTTACAGAACTACATTTATTCACGGAAAGCTGCAGAAGACATCAACAGTGGAAAATATAAAGTTGTTGGTGAAGAAGGATGTTTGGTGAAGCAAACCAAAGGAAGTTTGATAAATCACCGGAAGCTGAGTTGCGACACTACCGACAAGAAAGAATTTTACTACTTGGCTCTTTTACAGTTGTTTAAACCATGGCGTACAGAGGATGAACTACTGGGAGAATTCCAGAGCTATGAAGATTCTTTTAATGCTTGTAAAGACAGCATACAATGCAGTACATTCTCAACTTATCTGCAAATGTTAAATGAAGAAATTGAACAGGAAACTACAATTGCAGCAGAAATAGCTAGAGACAGTTCTCAGGACAGCCAAAGTTCAGGAACATACAGTCAAGATCCCCTAGGACAACCAATCGTTGAAAATGAAGCATCAATAGCCATGAATGAAGTGGAAACGGCTATGAATCAAGGTCAAGAAGAATTTATAGACTTAGAAAATTTGGAAAGACAACTGAATCAAGAGCAGCAACAAATTTATGAAGAGATCAAAAACAAAATTGATCACGGATTTCTACATATCAAAAAAGAGTGCTCATGCACATCATTTCATCCAATCAGGATGTATGTAAGCGGACAAGCTGGCACTGGAAAAAGTTTCCTAATTAAAGTCATCAGAAGCTACCTAAAGCAAAAAACGGATTCTACTTTGTCTTGTGTGGTTACTGCTCCAACTGGGTTAGCAGCATATAACATAAAAGGAATCACCTTACATCGTTTGCTAATGTTACCAGTGGAGCATGAGAACAAAATACAATTCAACAAGCTAACTGGAGAAGCATCCTTGGAAGTTTCAAGAGTATTGAAGAAGATGCAAGTTCTCATTATTGATGAGGTGAGCATGGTATCGAACTTAATGCTTGCCTTTGTGCATTTAAGAATGCAGCAAATTTTGAAGACAGACTATGACGTGTTATTTGGTGGAAAACACGTCATAGTTTTTGGGGATCTTTTGCAACTTACTCCAGGTAAAGGACAACCAGTGTTTAATACTGTGACACATGAAGAAACGAAGAAGTCATTGGGAAGCATTGGAAATACAAATATTTGGTCCTTCTTTGAGTACAAGGAACTTACAACTAATATGAGGCAAGCAAACGATGAAGAATATGGAAGTATTCTGAAAGATATCAGGATTGGAATACTCACAGAAGTTGGGAAAAAAGCATTACAGAGTCGGCTGCTACATAATTTATTTCCAAAGGAAGAAATAGTTGCAGAGAAAATATACAAGAATATTGCAGAAAACAAAAGTGTCATCTGCTTAATGCCAACTCTACGTGAATGCTCAATATTTAATGAGGAGCTTTTGAAATTGGAAAAGGAAGACATCAGGAAATTGGAAGCAGTGGACAAAATTGAGGATGGAAGAATTACTGTCACAGTAACAGGCAAACTGAAAAATAAATTGGACTCACTAGAGAAGAACATCTCCAAAACAGCAGGATTAGAAAAAAATCTATATGTTTGCATGAACTGTAGAGTGTTTTTAAGGAGAAATTTGGATGTTGAGAAAGGCTTAGTGAATGGAGCAATGGGAAGAGTTGTGGGTTTTATTAATTATCAGAAAAAAGAAGGAATTGAATGTTTAAAAATAAAATTTGATCAGATAGAAGAAGTTAAAGATATTTGTCGTTGTACAGTTCGTTTTATGCTTGTGAAAGACTTATATGTACGTAGGAAGCAGTTTCCGTTTTCTCTAGCATATGCTGTAACTATTCACAAGTCTCAAGGATTGACTGTAGATTGTGCATTTGTGAACATTGGTTCAACTGTGTTCAAAGAAGGTATGGCATATGTAGCTTTGTCACGAGTCAAAACATTATCAGGTTTATTCATGATAGACTTTGATGACTCAAAAGTTAGTGCTGATACAAACTGTGTAAAGGAGTATAATAGATTAAGAAGAAGCTATGCTCCTCATTTAGGTCAGTATCCTGTGTTGGAGAAACGTGTAGTTTCTCGTAAAAGGAGAAATGAGAATATCTGTAATGAAGATATAGAGAAGAGGAAAAAAAAGAGGAGTGATGTAATTGCAAGCAAAAAGAAAAAGGAAAATGAAGAACAGGTTGTAGGATGTCATTTTGAAAATAGCTCTGGTGTCAACTGCTATGCAAATGTAGTGCTGAATGTTGCTTTTTATCTGGAAAGTTTGCAAGAGCAGATAATAGTAAATCAGGGAAAAAGATTCTGTTCAGAGCTGAGTCTCCTTTTTCAAAAGCTGAGTAAAGATAAAACTCAAATAGAAAGTGCTACTGACATTAGAAAACTTTTAGATGTATGTTCAGGACGAACACAGTTTTCTCAAAATGAACAGCAAGATGCACACGAATTTTTGATGTATTTTCTTCAGGTAGTGGAAGAAGAAGGAGTTCCCATTGACATTTTTTTTGGTCTCTCTTATAAATGGGAACATAGTTGTGATAATTGTTATAATATATGTGGCTCTATTGTTGATAATGAAAGGTTTATTTATTTGACATTGCCAGAGAGTAAAACAGTCACTTTTGCAAAATTAGTTAAAGATGCTAATCATAGCATGAAATGTGGTGAGTGTAATTCTGACATGTTATCAACATTAATTTTAAGGGAATACGGACAGTATGTAATTTTAATGATGCAACGATGTAGAGCTGATGGATCAAAATTGGATACTTTAATAAAGAAGTTTACAGGACAGCAATTATCAATTTCAGGAAAAACTTTTGTAACTGTTGCAATAATTTTCCATGATGGACCTACTGTTACTTCTGGACATTACACAGTTTATCTAAAATGTGAAAAAGGCTGGACACTGTGTAATGATTCCCAATTGATTTTCAAACAACGTTTGCCTTTTGATTTAGCAAATTCCTATCTAATCTTCCTGAAACCTAAATTTTAGAGAGACTTGGCAAGATCTGGACAAAATAATTTTACCATTTTACTGGATTACCATTGCAATTTTGTAGAAAAAATATTTTTAAAATTATCATTTGGCCTAAAGGAAAGATAACCAATTGTAATGTGGACTTTTTTAATTTTTAATGCAATTTTGAAAAACCAATAATTTAGAGATAATCGGTAACTTCTGCACATTTTAAATTTTGGAATGCTATTGAACTGCCATTGGAAATTTTTTTCAAAAATGATTTAAAAAATTACTATTTGGCCATGTGGAAAAGTAAGCAATTCTATTGTGGACTAAATAAATTATTCAAAAAATTTTCGTGAACCAAAATGTTACAGAGAATCGGTGAGATCTGGACAGATTAAACTTTAGAATTTTAATGGATTTCCCTTGGAAATTTATTCCAGGAAAAAAAAAAAAAATACTATTTGGCCTAAAGGAAATAAAATCAGATGTATTTTGGAGTTATTTGAGATATAATATTGTGATTATACTTCTCAAACAAACATATCAGACGGTATTTTAAAGAAAAAAGTATTGTTTTTAGATGATATTTTTTTAGAATAATATGCATTTCTGTAATGATAAGTTTAAGTGAGAAGAGATTCTGGGCTTTTTTAATACAATCTTTGTGATTGTTAATTTTTTTTGTCCGCTGTAAAATGATGAATGCAATTGCTTTCACAATTAATAGTGAAATGCAATTTATTCTGAAAACAGCAAAAATAAGGCAAAAATATTTTTTGGTAAAAAATGTAAATATGTGTACTGTATTATTAAATGGTTTAAAAATATTAATACTTTTTTCTTTATTTTCAGATCGATATAGAAAATTTTCGGAAACTACAACCATTTTAAAAACTATTTTTTAAAAAAACAAATGAATAAATATTTTTTTGAGTGAGTATGGTAAGTCAATAATAAAAATTGTAGTCTCTCAAGGACTTTATAATGTGATAAATGATTTTTAGTGTTTTTTTTTAAAAAATAAAAAAAAGGTACGCTTACCGTACGCGTACGGTAAAAAAAAAAAAAAAAAAGTTTTTAAAAACAAGTAAAAAAAAGATGGAAGATAAGGTTGGCTCTTAAAAGAACCGTTGTGTTCATGCAGGGACAGAGGAAAGGAAGCATGGGAAAATCATTCAAAGCTACAAATGTGCTGATCTATTTTGTTGTTCACTAGGGAAACACTGGTCTCCCTATGACAAATTAGACCTTTACAAAATGTGCAATGAATATCAACCTTCCGAAATCGAAGGTTCATTTCCAGAGGGCCAGCAAAAGGAGATTCTCCCCCCACAGATGAAGGGCTCACCTGACCTGCAGAAGAAGGTGTAAGCCCTGCAGGTGATGGTCCAGGCTGAGCTGCTGTGGATGTACTGGCTCGTCTTTCTGAAGAGTTACCTCCAAAAAGATGACCATGTATCCTTCTGTGTACATCCTGGAGGTGTCTCTTCATGGTGTGATTCCCAAAGGAATACTTCCTGTTAGGATTACCTCTAGAAAGTACACGCTTACACAGCTTGCAAGTAACTAAGGGTGCATTCACCTTTTGCTGGCCTTCTGGAAAAGTAAAATAATCCCAAACATAAGAAGGCTTTACTTTCCTCGCTCTCTGCCTCAAGACAGTGCTGCTGGTGCTAGCCTCACTCTCAGAAGAGCTCTGCTGTTCTGCCATCGTATCCCAAAGACAAACCAGCTCCTTCTCCCAAGGGATCACAAGCAGAAATGAGGGGAATGGGTGTGGTGTAGGAGAGTTCTAGAACTGAAAGTACTTTCAACCAATCAAAAGTTGTGTTTCATGATCACATGACCTACCGTACGCTTACGGTACGCTTACGGTGCGCTTACGGCAAAAAGTACGCATGCGCGTAAAAAAGACACGCGCTTGCGCGCATGCGCATAACAGTCACTCCCCGGCACTTCCGCGTAACGTGCGCGTGTGGCGTAAGCGCGCACGCGACCCACGCGCAGTACGCGCGGCTACGCAAAGTACGTAACTATACGCAAGCAGCGTAGATAGATTACGGGCGTTGCGTAAACCGTACGCTTACCGTGAGCTTACGGTACGCGTACTATAAAAAAAAAAAAAAAAAATCTGGAAATAAATTTTACATGTTTATTTTAAAAAATTTATATAAAATAAATATTTAATGATTTTAAAAATTTAAGCATAGTCTTTATAAAAGGTAAGAAAATTAAATTAAAAATATGTTTGAAAAAAATGAAGAATAAAAAAAAAAAATAACATTTAAAAAACCTTGCAAATTCACTGAAAAAACCATGGGTTTCACACACGTTATAGTTAGGAATTAGCATTTAAAAAACCTTAGAAATTCACTGAAAAAACCATAGGTTTCACACACGTTATAGTTAGGAATTAGCATTTAAAAAACCTTAGAAATTCAGTGAAAAAACCATAGGTTTCACACATGTTATAGTTAGCTGGACATTTTACTCGTAAAAAACCAATGAAATTGCCCCGTTATAGTTAGTTCAGCTAACTATAACTCGCGCGCCCGCAATGCACTGCTGATGACGTCACATATTACATCACTCATGACATGGTCAGTGACATCACTCATGACATCACTGATGACATCTCAAATGACATCACTGATGACATCACTGATGACATCATCCTTGTGATAGAGTGGCAGACCTCCTCTCACCTTAATATAAGCTTTGATACACACATTCAAAAATAGAGACTAAAATTTTCAAAACAATGGACATACCAATACCAGTTACAACAACCTCTTCAGTAATTCTAAGATCAACATACACATCCACTCATTCACCAACAGTCCTATACAGTCACTCATACATGTACTCACTCATCATATGTACTCATACACCTATACATCCTGTTACATAATGCCACTCATCCATAGAGTTACTCACACACATAGTCACTCATGCTAATAAAGAATCAAACATACATTCACCTGCATATACAGTTATACACACACCACCACACTTACTTCTACGGAAACTTACACATACTTAGTCTTTTAAACAATCACTTATAGAAACACATACTTATTCATACAGGAACTCTTTCAATCTCTCCCTCTCACATATACTCACATATATACACCAATAGTCACATATACTAGTTTAAAACATATGTAGTTACTCATAAAGACACTATTGAGACAGTCATTCACTCACTAACACACCAATACACACACGCATCCACCCATGCAGTCCTGCACACATGCTCTGTTCAACACATACAAACAGTGAGTCACTCATTCATGCACCTATGCACTACGTCATACCCCCCACCGAACCATGCAGACACTCAGACTAATACTCAAAAAAACCAACTAATAACCTATATAGACACCCATGTAGCTACTCACCAACCCATGCAGCCACTTATACACAAAGTGAAAAAATGATACAGATATTTACATATTTAAATATTACTCACTAAGCCATGTATTCACTATGATACACTTAATCAGTCAGTTACACAATCAATTTTTCAAAAAGAAATCATCCATTTAGACAGTAATATACCCATTTATTCTTCTATCAACCTTGAGATATACATATATAAAACATATTTAATTTTCAGAAAAACACACATTCACTGGATGATGTCATCAGTGATGTCATCAGTGATGTCATTTGAGATGTCATCAGTGATGTCATGAGTGATGTCACTGACCATGTCATGAGTGATGTAATATGTGACGTCATCAGCAGTGCATTGCGGGCGCGCGAGTTATAGTTAGCTGAACTAACTATAACGGGGCAATTTCATTGGTTTTTTACGAGTAAAATGTCCAGCTAACTATAACATGTGTGAAACCTATGGTTTTTTCACTGAATTTCTAAGGTTTTTTAAATGCTAATTCCTAACTATAACGTGTGTGAAACCTATGGTTTTTTCAGTGAATATATATATATATATATAGTTCCAAAGATTGCCTGTTGTAGGAAAGGACCACCATCAGGTTGATTAAGCCACAAATTTATTGAAGGCAGCGATGCGGGAAAACAGCCAGACCCGCTGAATGTCACAGAGCCCTCCCGACGCGTTTCGTGACTTCTCACTTCCTCAGGGGCTCACGGCTCAAACAGGAATTGAACGGCAATGTTCTTGGCACCACGATATATTTCAAATGCTCCGCCCCAATAGGCGTGGCCAACACAGTGGCCTCTGGTACTTGTGGTGCTTCGGTTCTCTCTAGTGAGCTGCCGTGTAAGTCCTGCTCATGTAAATAATAATAAAATCGCAGTGGATTGCAGTGTTTGGCTGTCTTCAACGGCACCAGCGGCTTACTCCTCCAAAATCGGCTCCCGACGTTCTTCTTGGCCATGCCGGTGGCATACCCACAGAACTGCTGAAACAGCAGCCAGTCACTTTCCCGCGACTCAGGGAAGCCGCTAAACATAGTTCCAAAGATTGCCTGTTGTAGGAAAGGACCACCATCAGGTTGATTAAGCCACAAATTTATTGAAGGCAGCGATGCGGGAAAACAGCCAGACCCGCTGAATGTCACAGAGCCCTCCCGACGCGTTTCGTGACTTCTCACTTCCTCTTGGGCTCAGGGCTCAAACAGGAATTGAACGGCAATGTTCTTGGCACCACGATATATTTCAAATGCTCCGCCCCAATAGGCGTGGCCAACACAGTGGCCTCTGGTACTTGTGGTGCTTCGGTTCTCTCTAGTGAGCTGCCGTGTAAGTCCTGCTCATGTAAATAATAATAAAATCGCAGTGGATTGCAGTGTTTGGCTGTCTTCAACGGCACCAGCGGCTTACTCCTCCAAAATCGGCTCCCGACGTTCTTCTTGGCCATGCCGGTGGCATACCCACAGAACTGCTGAAACAGCAGCCAGTCACTTTCCCGCGACTCAGGGAAGCCGCTAAACATAGTTCCAAAGATTGCCTGTTGTAGGAAAGGACCACCATCAGGTTGATTAAGCCACAAATTTATTGAAGGCAGCGATGCGGGAAAACAGCCAGACCCGCTGAATGTCACAGAGCCCTCCCGACGCGTTTCGTGACTTCTCACTTCCTCAGGGGCTCACGGCTCAAACAGGAATTGAACGGCAATGTTCTTGGCACCACGATATATTTCAAATGCTCCGCCCCAATAGGCGTGGCCAACACAGTGGCCTCTGGTACTTGTGGTGCTTCGGTTCTCTCTAGTGAGCTGCCGTGTAAGTCCTGCTCATGTAAATAATAATAAAATCGCAGTGGATTGCAGTGCTTGGCTGTCTTCAACGGCACCAGCGGCTTACTCCTCCAAAATCGGCTCCCGACGTTCTTCTTGGCCATGCCGGTGGCATACCCACAGAACTGCTGAAACAGCAGCCAGTCACTTTCCCGCGACTCAGGGAAGCCGCTAAACATAGTTCCAAAGATTGCCTGTTGTAGGAAAGGACCACCATCAGGTTGATTAAGCCACAAATTTATTGAAGGCAGCGATGCGGGAAAACAGCCAGACCCGCTGAATGTCACAGAGCCCTCCCGACGCGTTTCGTGACTTCTCACTTCCTCAGGGGCTCACGGCTCAAACAGGAATTTCAGCAGTTCTGTGGGTATGCCACCGGCATGGCCAAGAAGAACGTCGGGAGCCGATTTTGGAGGAGTAAGCCGCTGGTGCCGTTGAAGACAGCCAAACACTGCAATCCACTGCGATTTTATTATTATTTACATGAGCAGGACTTACACGGCAGCTCACTAGAGAGAACCGAAGCACCACAAGTACCAGAGGCCACTGTGTTGGCCACGCCTATTGGGGCGGAGCATTTGAAATATATCGTGGTGCCAAGAACATTGCCGTTCAATTCCTGTTTGAGCCGTGAGCCCCTGAGGAAGTGAGAAGTCACGAAACGCGTCGGGAGGGCTCTGTGACATTCAGCGGGTCTGGCTGTTTTCCCGCATCGCTGCCTTCAATAAATTTGTGGCTTAATCAACTTGATGGTGGTCCTTTCCTACAACAGGCAATCTTTGGAACTATGTTTAGCGGCTTCCCTGAGCCGCGGGAAAGTGACTGGCTGCTGTTTCAGCAGTTCTGTGGGTATGCCACCGGCATGGCCAAGAAGAACGTCGGGAGCCGATTTTGGAGGAGTAAGCCGCTGGTGCCGTTGAAGACAGCCAAACACTGCAATCCACTGCGATTTTATTATTATTTACATGAGCAGGACTTACACGGCAGCTCACTAGAGAGAACCGAAGCACCACAAGTACCAGAGGCCACTGTGTTGGCCACGCCTATTGGGGCGGAGCATTTGAAATATATCGTGGTGCCAAGAACATTGCCGTTCAATTCCTGTTTGAGCCGTGAGCCCCTGAGGAAGTGAGAAGTCACGAAACGCGTCGGGAGGGCTCTGTGACATTCAGCGGGTCTGGCTGTTTTCCCGCATCGCTGCCTTCAATAAATTTGTGGCTTAATCAACCTGATGGTGGTCCTTTCCTACAACAGGCAATCTTTGGAACTATGTTTAGCGGCTTCCCTGAGTCGCGGGAAAGTGACTGGCTGCTGTTTCAGCAGTTCTGTGGGTATGCCACCGGCATGGCCAAGAAGAACGTCGGGAGCCGATTTTGGAGGAGTAAGCCGCTGGTGCCGTTGAAGACAGCCAAACACTGCAATCCACTGCGATTTTATTATTATTTACATGAGCAGGACTTACACGGCAGCTCACTAGAGAGAACCGAAGCACCACAAGTACCAGAGGCCACTGTGTTGGCCACGCCTATTGGGGCGGAGCATTTGAAATATATCGTGGTGCCAAGAACATTGCCGTTCAATTCCTGTTTGAGCCGTGAGCCCAAGAGGAAGTGAGAAGTCACGAAACGCTTCGGGAGGGCTCTGTGACATTCAGCGGGTCTGGCTGTTTTCCCGCATCGCTGCCTTCAATAAATTTGTGGCTTAATCAACCTGATGGTGGTCCTTTCCTACAACAGGCAATCTTTGGAACTATGTTTAGCGGCTTCCCTGAGTCGCGGGAAAGTGACTGGCTGCTGTTTCAGCAGTTCTGTGGGTATGCCACCGGCATGGCCAAGAAGAACGTCGGGAGCCGATTTTGGAGGAGTAAGCCGCTGGTGCCATTGAAGACAGCCAAACACTGCAATCCACTGCGATTTTATTATTATTTACATGAGCAGGACTTACACGGCAGCTCACTAGAGAGAACCGAAGCACCACAAGTACCAGAGGCCACTGTGTTGGCCACACCTATTGGGGCGGAGCATTTGAAATGTATCGTGGTGCCAAGAACATTGCCGTTCAATTCCTGTTTGAGCCGTGAGCCCCTGAGGAAGTGAGAAGTCACGAAACGCGTCGGGAGGGCTCTGTGACATTCAGCGGGTCTGGCTGTTTTCCCGCATCGCTGCCTTCAATAAATTTGTGGCTTAATCAACCTGATGGTGGTCCTTTCCTACAACAGGCAATCTTTGGAACTATGTTTAGCGGCTTCCCTGAGTCGCGGGAAAGTGACTGGCTGCTGTTTCAGCAGTTCTGTGGGTATGCCACCGGCATGGCCAAGAAGAACGTCGGGAGCCGATTTTGGAGGAGTAAGCCGCTGGTGCCGTTGAAGACAGCCAAACACTGCAATCCACTGCGATTTTATTATTATTTACATGAGCAGGACTTACACGGCAGCTCACTAGAGAGAACCGAAGCACCACAAGTACCAGAGGCCACTGTGTTGGCCACGCCTATTGGGGCGGAGCATTTGAAATATATCATGGTGCCAAGAACATTGCCGTTCAATTCCTGTTTGAGCCGTGAGCCCCTGAGGAAGTGAGAAGTCACGAAACGCGTCGGGAGGGCTCTGTGACATTCAGCGGGTCTGGCTGTTTTCCCGCATCGCTGCCTTCAATAAATTTGTGGCTTAATCAACCTGATGGTGGTCCTTTCCTACAACAGGCAATCTTTGGAACTATGTTTAGCGGCTTCCCTGAGTCGCGGGAAAGTGACTGGCTGCTGTTTCAGCAGTTCTGTGGGTATGCCACCGGCATGGCCAAGAAGAACGTCGGGAGCCGATTTTGGAGGAGTAAGCCGCTGGTGCCGTTGAAGACAGCCAAACACTGCAATCCACTGCGATTTTATTATTATTTACATGAGCAGGACTTACACGGCAGCTCACTAGAGAGAACCGAAGCACCACAAGTACCAGAGGCCACTGTGTTGGCCACGCCTATTGGGGCGGAGCATTTGAAATATATCGTGGTGCCAAGAACATTGCCGTTCAATTCCTGTTTGAGCCGTGAGCCCCTGAGGAAGTGAGAAGTCACGAAACGCGTCGGGAGGGCTCTGTGACATTCAGCGGGTCTGGCTGTTTTCCCGCATCGCTGCCTTCAATAAATTTGTGGCTTAATCAACCTGATGGTGGTCCTTTCCTACAACAGGCAATCTTTGGAACTATGTTTAGCGGCTTCCCTGAGTCGCGGGAAAGTGACTGGCTGCTGTTTCAGCAGTTCTGTGGGTATGCCACCGGCATGGCCAAGAAGAACGTCGGGAGCCGATTTTGGAGGAGTAAGCCGCTGGTGCCGTTGAAGACAGCCAAACACTGCAATCCACTGCGATTTTATTATTATTTACATGAGCAGGACTTACACGGCAGCTCACTAGAGAGAACCGAAGCACCACAAGTACCAGAGGCCACTGTGTTGGCCACGCCTATTGGGGCGGAGCATTTGAAATATATCGTGGTGCCAAGAACATTGCCGTTCAATTCCTGTTTGAGCCGTGAGCCCAAGAGGAAGTGAGAAGTCACGAAACGCTTCGGGAGGGCTCTGTGACATTCAGCGGGTCTGGCTGTTTTCCCGCATCGCTGCCTTCAATAAATTTGTGGCTTAATCAACCTGATGGTGGTCCTTTCCTACAACAGGCAATCTTTGGAACTATGTTTAGCGGCTTCCCTGAGTCGCGGGAAAGTGACTGGCTGCTGTTTCAGCAGTTCTGTGGGTATGCCACCGGCATGGCCAAGAAGAACGTCGGGAGCCGATTTTGGAGGAGTAAGCCGCTGGTGCCGTTGAAGACAGCCAAACACTGCAATCCACTGCGATTTTATTATTATTTACATGAGCAGGACTTACACGGCAGCTCACTAGAGAGAACCGAAGCACCACAAGTACCAGAGGCCACTGTGTTGGCCACGCCTATTGGGGCGGAGCATTTGAAATGTATCGTGGTGCCAAGAACATTGCCGTTCAATTCCTGTTTGAGCCGTGAGCCCCTGAGGAAGTGAGAAGTCACGAAACGCGTCGGGAGGGCTCTGTGACATTCAGCGGGTCTGGCTGTTTTCCCGCATCGCTGCCTTCAATAAATTTGTGGCTTAATCAACCTGATGGTGGTCCTTTCCTACAACAGGCATTCTTTGGAACTATGTTTAGCGGCTTCCCTGAGTCGCGGGAAAGTGACTGGCTGCTGTTTCAGCAGTTCTGTGGGTATGCCACCGGCATGGCCAAGAAGAACGTCGGGAGCCGATTTTGGAGGAGTAAGCCGCTGGTGCCGTTGAAGACAGCCAAACACTGCAATCCACTGCGATTTTATTATTATTTACATGAGCAGGACTTACACGGCAGCTCACTAGAGAGAACCGAAGCACCACAAGTACCAGAGGCCACTGTGTTGGCCACGCCTATTGGGGCGGAGCATTTGAAATATATCGTGGTGCCAAGAACATTGCCGTTCAATTCCTGTTTGAGCCGTGAGCCCCTGAGGAAGTGAGAAGTCACGAAACGCGTCGGGAGGGCTCTGTGACATTCAGTGGGTCTGGCTGTTTTCCCGCATCGCTGCCTTCAATAAATTTGTGGCTTAATCAACCTGATGGTGGTCCTTTCCTACAACAGGCAATCTTTGGAACTATGTTTAGCGGCTTCCCTGAGTCGCGGGAAAGTGACTGGCTGCTGTTTCAGCAGTTCTGTGGGTATGCCACCGGCATGGCCAAGAAGAACGTCAGGAGCCGATTTTGGAGGAGTAAGCCGCTGGTGCCGTTGAAGACAGCCAAACACTGCAATCCACTGCGATTTTATTATTATTTACATGAGCAGGACTTACACGGCAGCTCACTAGAGAGAACCGAAGCACCACAAGTACCAGAGGCCACTGTGTTGGCCACGCCTATTGGGGCGGAGCATTTGAAATATATCGTGGTGCCAAGAACATTGCCGTTCAATTCCTGTTTGAGCCGTGAGCCCCTGAGGAAGTGAGAAGTCACGAAACGCGTCGGGAGGGCTCTGTGACATTCAGCGGGTCTGGCTGTTTTCCCGCACCGCTGCCTTCAATAAATTTGTGGCTTAATCAACCTGATGGTGGTCCTTTCCTACAACAGGCAATCTTTGGAACTATGTTTAGCGGCTTCCCTGAGTCGCGGGAAAGTGACTGGCTGCTGTTTCAGCAGTTCTGTGGGTATGCCACCGGCATGGCCAAGAAGAACGTCGGGAGCCGATTTTGGAGGAGTAAGCCGCTGGTGCCGTTGAAGACAGCCAAACACTGCAATCCACTGCGATTTTATTATTATTTACATGAGCAGGACTTACACGGCAGCTCACTAGAGAGAACCGAAGCACCACAAGTACCAGAGGCCACTGTGTTGGCCACGCCTATTGGGGCGGAGCATTTGAAATATATCGTGGTGCCAAGAACATTGCCGTTCAATTCCTGTTTGAGCCGTGAGCCCCTGAGGAAGTGAGAAGTCACGAAACGCGTCGGGAGGGCTCTGTGACATTCAGCGGGTCTGGCTGTTTTCCCGCATCGCTGCCTTCAATAAATTTGTGGCTTAATCAACCTGATGGTGGTCCTTTCCTACAACAGGCAATCTTTGGAACTATGTTTAGCGGCTTCCCTGAGTCGCGGGAAAGTGACTGGCTGCTGTTTCAGCAGTTCTGTGGGTATGCCACCGGCATGGCCAAGAAAAACGTCGGGAGCCGATTTTGGAGGAGTAAGCCGCTGGTGCCGTTGAAGACAGCCAAACACTGCAATCCACTGCGATTTTATTATTATTTACATGAGCAGGACTTACACGGCAGCTCACTAGAGAGAACCGAAGCACCACAAGTACCAGAGGCCACTGTGTTGGCCACGCCTATTGGGGCGGAGCATTTGAAATATATCGTGGTGCCAAGAACATTGCCGTTCAATTCCTGTTTGAGCCGTGAGCCCCTGAGGAAGTGAGAAGTCACGAAACGCGTCGGGAGGGCTCTGTGACATTCAGCGGGTCTGGCTGTTTTCCCGCATCGCTGCCTTCAATAAATTTGTGGCTTAATCAACCTGATGGTGGTCCTTTCCTACAACAGGCAATCTTTGGAACTATGTTTAGCGGCTTCCCTGAGTCGCGGGAAAGTGACTGGCTGCTGTTTCAGCAGTTCTGTGGGTATGCCACCGGCATGGCCAAGAAGAACGTCGGGAGCCGATTTTGGAGGAGTAAGCCGCTGGTGCCGTTGAAGACAGCCAAACACTGCAATCCACTGCGATTTTATTATTATTTACATGAGCAGGACTTACACGGCAGCTCACTAGAGAGAACCGAAGCACCACAAGTACCAGAGGCCACTGTGTTGGCCACGCCTATTGGGGCGGAGCATTTGAAATATATCGTGGTGCCAAGAACATTGCCGTTCAATTCCTGTTTGAGCCGTGAGCCCCTGAGGAAGTGAGAAGTCACGAAACGCGTCGGGAGGGCTCTGTGACATTCAGCGGGTCTGGCTGTTTTCCCGCATCGCTGCCTTCAATAAATTTGTGGCTTAATCAACCTGATGGTGGTCCTTTCCTACAACAGGCAATCTTTGGAACTATGTTTAGCGGCTTCCCTGAGTCGCGGGAAAGTGACTGGCTGCTGTTTCAGCAGTTCTGTGGGTATGCCACCGGCATGGCCAAGAAGAACGTCGGGAGCCGATTTTGGAGGAGTAAGCCGCTGGTGCCGTTGAAGACAGCCAAACACTGCAATCCACTGCGATTTTATTATTATTTACATGAGCAGGACTTACACGGCAGCTCACTAGAGAGAACCGAAGCACCACAAGTACCAGAGGCCACTGTGTTGGCCACGCCTATTGGGGCGGAGCATTTGAAATATATCGTGGTGCCAAGAACATTGCCGTTCAATTCCTGTTTGAGCCGTGAGCCCAAGAGGAAGTGAGAAGTCACGAAACGCTTCGGGAGGGCTCTGTGACATTCAGCGGGTCTGGCTGTTTTCCCGCATCGCTGCCTTCAATAAATTTGTGGCTTAATCAACCTGATGGTGGTCCTTTCCTACAACAGGCAATCTTTGGAACTATGTTTAGCGGCTTCCCTGAGTCGCGGGAAAGTGACTGGCTGCTGTTTCAGCAGTTCTGTGGGTATGCCACCGGCATGGCCAAGAAGAACGTCGGGAGCCGATTTTGGAGGAGTAAGCCGCTGGTGCCGTTGAAGACAGCCAAACACTGCAATCCACTGCGATTTTATTATTATTTACATGAGCAGGACTTACACGGCAGCTCACTAGAGAGAACCGAAGCACCACAAGTACCAGAGGCCACTGTGTTGGCCACGCCTATTGGGGCGGAGCATTTGAAATATATCATGGTGCCAAGAACATTGCCGTTCAATTCCTGTTTGAGCCGTGAGCCCCTGAGGAAGTGAGAAGTCACGAAACGCGTCGGGAGGGCTCTGTGACATTCAGCGGGTCTGGCTGTTTTCCCGCATCGCTGCCTTCAATAAATTTGTGGCTTAATCAACCTGATGGTGGTCCTTTCCTACAACAGGCAATCTTTGGAACTATGTTTAGCGGCTTCCCTGAGTCGCGGGAAAGTGACTGGCTGCTGTTTCAGCAGTTCTGTGGGTATGCCACCGGCATGGCCAAGAAGAACGTCGGGAGCCGATTTTGGAGGAGTAAGCCGCTGGTGCCGTTGAAGACAGCCAAACACTGCAATCCACTGCGATTTTATTATTATTTACATGAGCAGGACTTACACGGCAGCTCACTAGAGAGAACCGAAGCACCACAAGTACCAGAGGCCACTGTGTTGGCCACGCCTATTGGGGCGGAGCATTTGAAATATATCGTGGTGCCAAGAACATTGCCGTTCAATTCCTGTTTGAGCCGTGAGCCCCTGAGGAAGTGAGAAGTCACGAAACGCGTCGGGAGGGCTCTGTGACATTCAGCGGGTCTGGCTGTTTTCCCGCATCGCTGCCTTCAATAAATTTGTGGCTTAATCAACCTGATGGTGGTCCTTTCCTACAACAGGCAATCTTTGGAACTATGTTTAGCGGCTTCCCTGAGTCGCGGGAAAGTGACTGGCTGCTGTTTCAGCAGTTCTGTGGGTATGCCACCGGCATGGCCAAGAAGAACGTCGGGAGCCGATTTTGGAGGAGTAAGCCGCTGGTGCCGTTGAAGACAGCCAAACACTGCAATCCACTGCGATTTTATTATTATTTACATGAGCAGGACTTACACGGCAGCTCACTAGAGAGAACCGAAGCACCACAAGTACCAGAGGCCACTGTGTTGGCCACGCCTATTGGGGCGGAGCATTTGAAATATATCGTGGTGCCAAGAACATTGCCGTTCAATTCCTGTTTGAGCCGTGAGCCCAAGAGGAAGTGAGAAGTCACGAAACGCTTCGGGAGGGCTCTGTGACATTCAGCGGGTCTGGCTGTTTTCCCGCATCGCTGCCTTCAATAAATTTGTGGCTTAATCAACCTGATGGTGGTCCTTTCCTACAACAGGCAATCTTTGGAACTATGTTTAGCGGCTTCCCTGAGTCGCGGGAAAGTGACTGGCTGCTGTTTCAGCAGTTCTGTGGGTATGCCACCGGCATGGCCAAGAAGAACGTCGGGAGCCGATTTTGGAGGAGTAAGCCGCTGGTGCCGTTGAAGACAGCCAAACACTGCAATCCACTGCGATTTTATTATTATTTACATGAGCAGGACTTACACGGCAGCTCACTAGAGAGAACCGAAGCACCACAAGTACCAGAGGCCACTGTGTTGGCCACGCCTATTGGGGCGGAGCATTTGAAATGTATCGTGGTGCCAAGAACATTGCCGTTCAATTCCTGTTTGAGCCGTGAGCCCCTGAGGAAGTGAGAAGTCACGAAACGCGTCGGGAGGGCTCTGTGACATTCAGCGGGTCTGGCTGTTTTCCTGCATCGCTGCCTTCAATAAATTTGTGGCTTAATCAACCTGATGGTGGTCCTTTCCTACAACAGGCATTCTTTGGAACTATGTTTAGCGGCTTCCCTGAGTCGCGGGAAAGTGACTGGCTGCTGTTTCAGCAGTTCTGTGGGTATGCCACCGGCATGGCCAAGAAGAACGTCGGGAGCCGATTTTGGAGGAGTAAGCCGCTGGTGCCGTTGAAGACAGCCAAACACTGCAATCCACTGCGATTTTATTATTATTTACATGAGCAGGACTTACACGGCAGCTCACTAGAGAGAACCGAAGCACCACAAGTACCAGAGGCCACTGTGTTGGCCACGCCTATTGGGGCGGAGCATTTGAAATATATCGTGGTGCCAAGAACATTGCCGTTCAATTCCTGTTTGAGCCGTGAGCCCCTGAGGAAGTGAGAAGTCACGAAACGCGTCGGGAGGGCTCTGTGACATTCAGTGGGTCTGGCTGTTTTCCCGCATCGCTGCCTTCAATAAATTTGTGGCTTAATCAACCTGATGGTGGTCCTTTCCTACAACAGGCAATCTTTGGAACTATGTTTAGCGGCTTCCCTGAGTCGCGGGAAAGTGACTGGCTGCTGTTTCAGCAGTTCTGTGGGTATGCCACCGGCATGGCCAAGAAGAACGTCAGGAGCCGATTTTGGAGGAGTAAGCCGCTGGTGCCGTTGAAGACAGCCAAACACTGCAATCCACTGCGATTTTATTATTATTTACATGAGCAGGACTTACACGGCAGCTCACTAGAGAGAACCGAAGCACCACAAGTACCAGAGGCCACTGTGTTGGCCACGCCTATTGGGGCGGAGCATTTGAAATATATCGTGGTGCCAAGAACATTGCCGTTCAATTCCTGTTTGAGCCGTGAGCCCCTGAGGAAGTGAGAAGTCACGAAACGCGTCGGGAGGGCTCTGTGACATTCAGCGGGTCTGGCTGTTTTCCCGCACCGCTGCCTTCAATAAATTTGTGGCTTAATCAACCTGATGGTGGTCCTTTCCTACAACAGGCAATCTTTGGAACTATGTTTAGCGGCTTCCCTGAGTCGCGGGAAAGTGACTGGCTGCTGTTTCAGCAGTTCTGTGGGTATGCCACCGGCATGGCCAAGAAGAACGTCGGGAGCCGATTTTGGAGGAGTAAGCCGCTGGTGCCGTTGAAGACAGCCAAACACTGCAATCCACTGCGATTTTATTATTATTTACATGAGCAGGACTTACACGGCAGCTCACTAGAGAGAACCGAAGCACCACAAGTACCAGAGGCCACTGTGTTGGCCACGCCTATTGGGGCGGAGCATTTGAAATATATCGTGGTGCCAAGAACATTGCCGTTCAATTCCTGTTTGAGCCGTGAGCCCCTGAGGAAGTGAGAAGTCACGAAACGCGTCGGGAGGGCTCTGTGACATTCAGCGGGTCTGGCTGTTTTCCCGCATCGCTGCCTTCAATAAATTTGTGGCTTAATCAACCTGATGGTGGTCCTTTCCTACAACAGGCAATCTTTGGAACTATGTTTAGCGGCTTCCCTGAGTCGCGGGAAAGTGACTGGCTGCTGTTTCAGCAGTTCTGTGGGTATGCCACCGGCATGGCCAAGAAAAACGTCGGGAGCCGATTTTGGAGGAGTAAGCCGCTGGTGCCGTTGAAGACAGCCAAACACTGCAATCCACTGCGATTTTATTATTATTTACATGAGCAGGACTTACACGGCAGCTCACTAGAGAGAACCGAAGCACCACAAGTACCAGAGGCCACTGTGTTGGCCACGCCTATTGGGGCGGAGCATTTGAAATATATCGTGGTGCCAAGAACATTGCCGTTCAATTCCTGTTTGAGCCGTGAGCCCCTGAGGAAGTGAGAAGTCACGAAACGCGTCGGGAGGGCTCTGTGACATTCAGCGGGTCTGGCTGTTTTCCCGCATCGCTGCCTTCAATAAATTTGTGGCTTAATCAACCTGATGGTGGTCCTTTCCTACAACAGGCAATCTTTGGAACTATGTTTAGCGGCTTCCCTGAGTCGCGGGAAAGTGACTGGCTGCTGTTTCAGCAGTTCTGTGGGTATGCCACCGGCATGGCCAAGAAGAACGTCGGGAGCCGATTTTGGAGGAGTAAGCCGCTGGTGCCGTTGAAGACAGCCAAACACTGCAATCCACTGCGATTTTATTATTATTTACATGAGCAGGACTTACACGGCAGCTCACTAGAGAGAACCGAAGCACCACAAGTACCAGAGGCCACTGTGTTGGCCACGCCTATTGGGGCGGAGCATTTGAAATATATCGTGGTGCCAAGAACATTGCCGTTCAATTCCTGTTTGAGCCGTGAGCCCCTGAGGAAGTGAGAAGTCACGAAACGCGTCGGGAGGGCTCTGTGACATTCAGCGGGTCTGGCTGTTTTCCCGCATCGCTGCCTTCAATAAATTTGTGGCTTAATCAACCTGATGGTGGTCCTTTCCTACAACAGGCAATCTTTGGAACTATGTTTAGCGGCTTCCCTGAGTCGCGGGAAAGTGACTGGCTGCTGTTTCAGCAGTTCTGTGGGTATGCCACCGGCATGGCCAAGAAGAACGTCGGGAGCCGATTTTGGAGGAGTAAGCCGCTGGTGCCGTTGAAGACAGCCAAACACTGCAATCCACTGCGATTTTATTATTATTTACATGAGCAGGACTTACACGGCAGCTCACTAGAGAGAACCGAAGCACCACAAGTACCAGAGGCCACTGTGTTGGCCACGCCTATTGGGGCGGAGCATTTGAAATATATCGTGGTGCCAAGAACATTGCCGTTCAATTCCTGTTTGAGCCGTGAGCCCCTGAGGAAGTGAGAAGTCACGAAACGCGTCGGGAGGGCTCTGTGACATTCAGTGGGTCTGGCTGTTTTCCCGCATCGCTGCCTTCAATAAATTTGTGGCTTAATCAACCTGATGGTGGTCCTTTCCTACAACAGGCAATCTTTGGAACTATGTTTAGCGGCTTCCCTGAGTCGCGGGAAAGTGACTGGCTGCTGTTTCAGCAGTTCTGTGGGTATGCCACCGGCATGGCTAAGAAGAACGTCAGGAGCCGATTTTGGAGGAGTAAGCCGCTGGTGCCGTTGAAGACAGCCAAA
Organism: Triturus cristatus; assembly: GCF_964204655.1. NCBI lineage: Eukaryota > Metazoa > Chordata > Amphibia > Caudata > Salamandridae > Triturus > Triturus cristatus. The sequence continues at coordinate 936,161,909 of NC_140592.1, forward strand.
CACTGCAATCCACTGCGATTTTATTATTATTTACATGAGCAGGACTTACACGGCAGCTCACTAGAGAGAACCGAAGCACCACAAGTACCAGAGGCCACTGTGTTGGCCACGCCTATTGGGGCGGAGCATTTGAAATATATCGTGGTGCCAAGAACATTGCCGTTCAATTCCTGTTTGAGCCGTGAGCCCCTGAGGAAGTGAGAAGTCACGAAACGCGTCGGGAGGGCTCTGTGACATTCAGCGGGTCTGGCTGTTTTCCCGCACCGCTGCCTTCAATAAATTTGTGGCTTAATCAACCTGATGGTGGTCCTTTCCTACAACAGGCAATCTTTGGAACTATGTTTAGCGGCTTCCCTGAGTCGCGGGAAAGTGACTGGCTGCTGTTTCAGCAGTTCTGTGGGTATGCCACCGGCATGGCCAAGAAGAACGTCGGGAGCCGATTTTGGAGGAGTAAGCCGCTGGTGCCGTTGAAGACAGCCAAACACTGCAATCCACTGCGATTTTATTATTATTTACATGAGCAGGACTTACACGGCAGCTCACTAGAGAGAACCGAAGCACCACAAGTACCAGAGGCCACTGTGTTGGCCACGCCTATTGGGGCGGAGCATTTGAAATATATCGTGGTGCCAAGAACATTGCCGTTCAATTCCTGTTTGAGCCGTGAGCCCCTGAGGAAGTGAGAAGTCACGAAACGCGTCGGGAGGGCTCTGTGACATTCAGCGGGTCTGGCTGTTTTCCCGCATCGCTGCCTTCAATAAATTTGTGGCTTAATCAACCTGATGGTGGTCCTTTCCTACAACAGGCAATCTTTGGAACTATGTTTAGCGGCTTCCCTGAGTCGCGGGAAAGTGACTGGCTGCTGTTTCAGCAGTTCTGTGGGTATGCCACCGGCATGGCCAAGAAAAACGTCGGGAGCCGATTTTGGAGGAGTAAGCCGCTGGTGCCGTTGAAGACAGCCAAACACTGCAATCCACTGCGATTTTATTATTATTTACATGAGCAGGACTTACACGGCAGCTCACTAGAGAGAACCGAAGCACCACAAGTACCAGAGGCCACTGTGTTGGCCACGCCTATTGGGGCGGAGCATTTGAAATATATCGTGGTGCCAAGAACATTGCCGTTCAATTCCTGTTTGAGCCGTGAGCCCCTGAGGAAGTGAGAAGTCACGAAACGCGTCGGGAGGGCTCTGTGACATTCAGCGGGTCTGGCTGTTTTCCCGCATCGCTGCCTTCAATAAATTTGTGGCTTAATCAACCTGATGGTGGTCCTTTCCTACAACAGGCAATCTTTGGAACTATGTTTAGCGGCTTCCCTGAGTCGCGGGAAAGTGACTGGCTGCTGTTTCAGCAGTTCTGTGGGTATGCCACCGGCATGGCCAAGAAGAACGTCGGGAGCCGATTTTGGAGGAGTAAGCCGCTGGTGCCGTTGAAGACAGCCAAACACTGCAATCCACTGCGATTTTATTATTATTTACATGAGCAGGACTTACACGGCAGCTCACTAGAGAGAACCGAAGCACCACAAGTACCAGAGGCCACTGTGTTGGCCACGCCTATTGGGGCGGAGCATTTGAAATATATTGTGGTGCCAAAAACATTGCCGTTCAACTCCTGTTTGAGCCGTGAGCCCCTGAGGAAGTGAGAAGTCACGAAACGCGTCGGGAGGGCTCTGTGACATTCAGCGGGTCTGGCTGTTTTCCCGCATCGCTGCCTTCAATAAATTTGTGGCTTAATCAACCTGATGGTGGTCCTTTCCTACAACAGGCAATCTTTGGAACTATATATATATATATATATATATATATCCACAAGAACAAAGCGCCACCACACCGGTTTCTGGAAAGAGGCTTTATTTGATTGGCGCAGGGAACAGCATGTAGGAGGCACCTGACGCGTTTCGGCCAATTGCCGTTCTCGAAGGTGTTGCCCCATCAGTGCAGTGTCCCAGGTGTAACTTGTCTCAAGATCACATATCCCACACCTGCCACACTACAATTCCCATGATTCATCTGGGATGGTAGCGTAATGTTACTGCAAACGAAATGATGTTTTTTGCTGCTTTGCCAGTCCCGAAATGATGTTGCAGGTAAGTGTGGCAGGTGGGAGAAGACTGGTGCACAAAGTAAACCTGCTGTTACCCTCGAACTGCCCATAAGCGCTGTGTCCAGAACCTGCCTTGGATAGGCGTCTGCCTTCCTCAGCTCCCTTTCTCTCCTTACTGCACAATCGCCGGAAATCCTTAGGCTTGCAGGTCAGGTGAGCGGGTCATGTCCCCCATCAAAATTCACAGAAAGAGGGCTGTCGTCGGGGACCCCCAACCCTGCAGGGCGGTCGTGGCTACAATGGGAGACAGCAATTCCCGTCAATAATATCCACAAGAACAAAGCGCCACCACACCGGTTTCTGGAAAGAGGCTTTATTTGATTGGTGCAGGGAACAGCATGTAGGAGGCACCTGACGCATTTCGGCCAATTGCCTTTCTCGAAGGTGTTGCCCCATCAGTGCAGTGTCCCAGGTGTAACTTGTCTCAAGATCACATATCCCACACCTGCCACACTACAATTCCCATGATTCATCTGGGATGGTAGCGTAATGTTACTGCAAACGAAATGATGTTTTTTGCTGCTTTGCCAGTCCCGAAATGATGTTGCAGGTAAGTGTGGCAGGTGGGAGAAGACTGGTGCACAAAGTAAACCTGCTGTTACCCTCGAACTGACCATAAGCGCTGTGTCCAGAACCTGCCTTGGATAGGCGTCTGCCTTCCTCAGCTCCCTTTCTCTCCTTACTGCACAATCGCCGGAAATCCTTAGGCTTGCAGGTCAGGTGAGCGGGTCATGTCCCCCATCAAAATTCACAGAAAGAGGGCTGTCGTCGGGGACCCCCAACCCTGCAGGGCGGTCGTGGCTACAACGGGAGACAGCAATTCCCGTCAATAATATCCACAAGAACAAAGCGCCACCACACCGGTTTCTGGAAAGAGGCTTTATTTGATTGGTGCAGGGAACAGCATGTAGGAGGCACCTGACGCGTTTCGGCCAATTGCCTTTCTCGAAGGTGTTGCCCCATCAGTGCAGTGTCCCAGGTGTAACTTGTCTCAAGATCACATATCCCACACCTGCCACACTACAATTCCCATGATTCATCTGGGATGGTAGCGTAATGTTACTGCAAATGAAATGATGTTTTTTGCTGCTTTGCCAGTCCCGAAATGATGTTGCAGGTAAGTGTGGCAGGTGGGAGAAGACTGGTGCACAAAGTAAACCTGCTGTTACCCTCGAACTGCCCAAAAGCGCTGTGTCCAGAACCTGCCTTGGATAGGCGTCTGCCTTCCTCAGCTCCCTTTCTCTCCTTACTGCACAATCGCCGGAAATCCTTAGGCTTGCAGGTCAGGTGAGCGGGTCATGTCCCCCATCAAAATTCACAGAAAGAGGGCTGTCGTCGGGGACCCCCAACCCTGCAGGGCGGTCGTGGCTACAACGGGAGACAGCAATTCCCGTCAATAATATCCACAAGAACAAAACGCCACCACACCGGTTTCTGGAAAGAGGCTTTATTTGATTGGCGCAGGGAACAGCATGTAGGAGGCACCTGACGCGTTTCGGCCAATTGCCTTTCTCGAAGGTGTTGCCCCATCAGTGCAGTGTCCCAGGTGTAACTTGTCTCAAGATCACATATCCCACACCTGCCACACTACAATTCCCATGAATCATCTGGGATGGTAGCGTAATGTTACTGCAAACGAAATGATGTTTTTTGCTGCTTTGCCAGTCCCGAAATGATGTTGCAGGTAAGTGTGGCAGGTGGGAGAAGACTGGTGCACAAAGTAAACCTGCTGTTACCCTCGAACTGCCCATAAGCGCTGTGTCCAGAACCTGCCTTGGATAGGCGTCTGCCTTCCTCAGCTCCCTTTCTCTCCTTACTGCACAATCGCCGGAAATCCTTAGGCTTGCAGGTCAGGTGAGCGGGTCATGTCCCCCATCAAAATTCACAGAAAGAGAGCTGTCGTCGGGGACCCCCAACCCTGCAGGGCGGTCGTGGCTACAATATATATATATATATATATATATATATATATATATATATATATATATATATGAATAAACAGGTAGAGAAGCCACACACTATGGGGTTACTGCACTCCACTCAGCAGGCGGCAGTAAGGTCAGCAGAGCGCACACAATCCAAGCGCCAAACGCATTTCGAGCTCCCTCGAGCTCTTGATCACTGGCAATATGGAGGCAGGAAACAGTACTAAGAACAGCTGATTTTATTAAATGCAGAGTCCCACCCCAGTGGGCGTTACACACAGTGGCATGCTGGTCTTGGTAGTCCAATAATGTAGCCACATTAAGACTCTAAAGTCTTGCCCCACAAAAAATAGTACATCCATTTACGGTGGAGCGTGTGCAAACACTGTTTTCCGCTGCCTGTACTTCTGTGAGCGAGGCCCCCGCTGTCCCAACGTGTGCTCGTGCTTACCAGCTTCTCGCGGCCGGACGAGCCGCTATCATACGAAAAAACAGGTTGCCCAAAAGAGAAGCCACACACTACGGGGTTACTACACTCCACTCAGCAGGCGGCAGTAAGGTCAGCAGAGCGCACACAATCCAAGCGCCAATATATATATATATATATATATATATATATATATATATATATACACATTACAAAATGATAATTATGTATTTTTTGTAACAATATTAGTGTGAAACAATATTTATTTTTTGCATTACCTTTATAAGTATAGGGAACCAATTTTTTTGTAATCAATATTTTTTACACAATATTTCAGTGTCATGATATTGTTGTGATCAATATTATGTCAGTGATCCCTCCATCATAATAAATGGTGATCCAACTGGCCAGAACGCAAATATGGAAATAGATAATCGCTGCCCTGACATTCTTGATCGATTTAAAAATCAATGTAGATAAATTAATAAAATATTTTTTAAAATTTATTTGATGTATGGCTAATTCATTTGTGGGCTCAGAAGAGTTGTTTTTTAGGATGTATAGCCTTATTGGGTACTCTTAGGACCTACAAATTACCTCAACCTTCGATGATTGCCTTACATTGTACTGCTCTTGTTAGACGAGGTCTTGTTTGCAGTCATATTTATTCTATTGGCATGGAGACATTCTAAACCTTTGAATGTACCGAGGATGAGTTCAGAAAATTAATTGGGAGTTCTAATTAATCAGAAACAATAATATAATTTCTAAATATTGAGAATGAAGACTAGTCAACATTATTACATTTTAAAATGAAAGCAAAAAGGACTGAATCACATGAACAGTTTCTCTTAAAATATTTCAAAGCTGGGATTATCCCTATTGTGTTGCAAGTAAAAAAATTTCCTGGGACTTTTTATAGATTTTAGGAAGAAATTAACACTTAGGGGTCATATTTATGAGCCCTTGTGCTGCCTTAACGTCACTTTTTGTGATGCACTTTGCGTGGCTTTGAATGGCCTCATAGATATGGAGTAAGGCAAGGTAGCGCAAATCGCTGCATTGCCTTTCTCTGCACCATGGTGAAAGGGTGTCTGCGTTGTCACTTGGCTGTCGAAACTGCTCTGGAGGAAAGGACAGGAATCCACCATATTGGATAAATACGGTTCATTCCTGCCTTTGCAAGGTGACAAATCCCCATACATGAGGCCCTTATTGCGAATCAATGCTCTCAAGACTGGATGATGTTTTTCATTGAAACTACTAGAGAACTAGTTCTAACATGGGTGAAATAAATTCAAGAATTAGAAGACAAATTAAAAAAAAAAAGTCTGCTGTTGAGGAAGAGTAGAAGAAATTAGACGTAATTAATGCTAAATTAAAAAGATTTGATTGTTATCTGCTGATACGAAAAATTGCATAAAGATAATAGAAATTTCACGAAAGAGAAGGCTTATCCCTATTTATCAGCAAACATCTACTCAGGGTATTACAGCAATTTTATGAGCATACAAGACAGCAATTATAAATAAAAGAAAGTTGTCACATTTTCAGACACCAACTCTTTTGAGTCTGAGTGTGAAGTCTACCATGTGAGTTCTGCTTGACTCCAGAACAGGGAGGGAGTTTTATGAACCAAGATTTTTACAGAGCAATGGCAGGAAGTTTGACATCAAGAAAAATATATTTTTTAGACTTCTGCCAGACCATCTAGAGAGGGGGAAGGGGAGGGGTTTGTTCAGTGGACAGGAGCCTCCTAATGAACATATGCAGACAGTGAGACAAAGGTATTGGAAGCAATATAGAATAATACAATCCCCATATTTAACCTTTCTAGCAGACCACTCTCCGAGGCAGAAGAGTGTGTTCTTACAAAAGGACTATCATTTGCCACCACGTGTACAGTGAATAAATTCAGCCTTTATAAAGACATATATAGTATTTTTTACAAAATGTGTTTTAAAAATGTTTTTTAAATCCCTCTGTGTCCTGTACTGAATGTAGCAGATCTGGGCTTAAACCCCACCAGTCTAAATTCATTCCTGACCTAGAGATGCTTGGTCTAAAAGATGAGATTTCTGAAAAAGTGGTGATAAAAGGCTTAGATAAAACATTGAGGTACCAGCCCAAAGAAACATTTAATATACCATATGAACTACTCGTGGTTTTGGATTCTTTATCCAGGGATGATAGGATAACTATCAAGCCAAGTGACTAAGGAGAGGGTATGTAATTCTGGACACTGCTGATTATAAAAATGGCTGAAATTCTGAGAATGTCTGGCTACTACGTCTAGGTCATTTCAAACAAATCTAAAGCAATAGACAGCAGAAGCACAAGAGAGTGGCAATATATGCAATCAAGAATTGGATTTTCTCAAGAATCAGTAGCTTAGAACAGCAGTACTATAAGGCTTATCTAAGATCTATAAAAAGTTTGTAGATCCCCTTTAGTCCAATTGTTCCCAGCATTGGCTCAACTACAGCCTTTCTCAATACGTGGATGTCTTCTTTGAAGTCTTATATACAGGACCCCACAAACAAGATATAAAAAAATGAAAATGTTCCTTTTGATTCAGCTTAGTATATGTTAGTGGCTCTCGATGCAGAGTCCGTTTATACGAACATCCCTCAGAAAGAGGTCACAAGAATTGCTCCTCAAGCCCAGTCTAATAGTGATAGTTCACTTCTGCTTTAATTCATTCCACTATGCATTGAGGTGGTTATTGAGTTTATAACTATTTAGATAGATAATGAACTTTATTCGATATGTACAAAAACAATATCATAAAAGTGCATACACTTGAATATAAAAAATCCATTTAAAACAAATTAAAATTTCAGTTATTTTGTAACGTAGTTAAGATCAGATAAAAGTACAGATACACAATCAAAGCATCAAGATATATATCAACTTAGGTCTCCATTGATTTCCGCTGCCTCAAGGTCATTTTCAGGTAAGATGAAATGGCTGCCAGGGTTAAAGGAGTTTCCAGGGTTTTTAGTTTTTGGTAAGCCATTTTACATGAACGTAATCCCCATGATTTAAGCAACGGTTTTAAAAAAATAGTCCTTGGCAATTGATAAAATCTACAGAATAGAATACAATGAATGTTAGATTGGGTTGAAAGATCATCGCAAGGACACTTCGGTAAGTCACTGGACCAACAATTTGGATTGGGAAAAGTTAGAAGTCTAAAAAAAGTGTTAGTACGAAAACGGGTCAGGAGCATGCGGGTAAACGGAGATGGTTCTAAGAGTAAATATTGCTGGGTACCACTCATAATGGTCGATTCTTTGTAATCCGCAATAGTGCTCTTTTGTTTTTCTAAGGACCATCGATGACAGCTCCAGTAATTTAGAACAAGACGCTTTAACGTAACTTTTGCTATGTTAACTAAGGTTGAAGGGTCAGTAAAAAATTCAGGGTGCCCTATATCAGTGGACAACCTCTTGATGTAGTACAACCATTTTATGTTCTTGGCGTCTTTCAATTTTAGACAGTCTGTAATAATTTCCCTATTAAAAGGTAACTCTTCATTGGTCCAGACTTTATGCCATAAAATAAGGGGGGAAGAATTAATCGTGTCAGCGATGTATGTGAGGCCCAATTCAGTATGCACCATATAGGTGGAGGTGCCAGGAGGGACAGCCAGGAAATAACATAGGAAAGCATTCTCGAGGCGTTGAATTTGATCAACGGGTTCAATCCCCCAAATCCCGGATCCATAGGTGCCAGTTGAGATGCACTTCGCCCGATAGATCTGGAGTAAAGGGCTTATTGGTCGACCCCCTAGTTTTTTAGAAGAGTTGGTCAGTGCTCCTATGGCTTTAGACAATGCTAAGCCTCTGGCTTGAGCCGCAGCTCGCCAAGTGCCCCTCTTGTTAAAAATAATGCCCAAATAAGGGAAACTATCAATATTATCCAATTTGGTGCCATTCAGGAAGATAGAACATGGCTTTTTTCCGATCCCTAGGCCACAGGACATGGTGTAAGTTTTGGAGGTATTAACGTTTAGGCCTCTCCTTGACATAAAGTCAGTAAATTCGTTGACTGCCCTTTGTAGCCCCATGCGGGTCTGGGACATAATTGCGGCATCGTCTGCGTAAAGCAAAATGGGTATAGGTTTGCCGTTTATTGTGGGATAGTCATGAAAAGTTCTGTTCAGATGATGGCTAACGGAGTTGATATAAAGGGTAAAAAGTAAGGGAGCTAATATACAACCCTGTCTGATGCCTCGCCTGATGAAAAACCTGTCAGAACATTCTCCATTATTACCATATCTCACGCGGGCAGATGCATCCCTGTACAGCTCTTTAATAAATGAAAGAATAGGGGGATCTAAACCGATCTCTGCAAGGGTTTCCCATAACTGCGTATGGTCGACGCAGTCAAATGCAGAGCTGAGGACTACAAAGGTTATGAAGAGATTGCCTTTTTTGGCCTGAGTATATTTGGCTATTATAAGGGTCAGATTTAGACCCTGTTCAATAGTGCCCTTATCTTGTCTGAAGCCATATTGCAAGTTGGAGATAATATCTTGATCGCTTAGCAAGTCGTGTATTCTGTTTAAAATAATTCGCCCGGCTACCTTCATGAGGAGTCTAAAAGTGAGATTGGGCGATAATTGGCGGGATTATCCCTTGCGCCTTTTTTAAAAATCGGGACGACAATTGCCTCAGGCCAAGTGGGAATAAAACCAGTGGTGTTCAAAGAATTCAGTACATTGGTGAGCAGTGGAGCCCATAAATCAGGCTGTGATTTAAAAACGTCTATTGGGACGCAATCCGGGCCTGGTGCTTTCCCAGAGGGACTTTGTTTTAGGGCCATCAGTACTTCGGCATGGTCGAATAGAATGTTTAAGGGGAAAAAAGTAGTGATAGTTAAATCAGAGGGGGAATTGGAGTCACTTTCCCTCTCATACAATCGATTAGCCGAATCAGTAGGGTTGTATAAGATGCTAAAATGTTTAACCCAAGTTTCGGGGGTTATGGCTGAATCCAAAATCGGGGGCTGGGAGGGTCGGAAAAAGGGAGCATTGACTGCCCTCCAGAAGGCGGTATTATCCCTCTTCCCAGAGGCTTCCACGAGGGCTAACCAAGCCTGTGATTTCAGCTGGTTTTTCCTTGCCTGACGCATAGTGCGGTAGTTATGTCTAGCTTGTTGTATTACTAGGCGGTTTCTAGGATTAGATTTCAAAGCTACTTTCAAGAGTCGCAAAGCTTTGGAACAGTTCCTATCAAACCAGCCATGAGTAAGTGGGGGAGATTTCCTTGGGGCACATGCGAGCAGAGTTTTGATTTCTGACAAGATTACAGAAAAAGAATTGGTTATTGTCTGCAGATTTTCTGTGAGTGAGAAACAAGTTTGAATGTGATCATATACATTATTAACCAGAGTGTTAAGAAAAGTGAGGGGAACCACTTTGTCCCATTTAAGAAAGAGGCCCATAGTGGTTCCCAGCTGTAGGGGAGGAAAATAAGGGGGATTCTGCCTGACCGTGTCCTTAGCGAACGGGGTAAGCTTTAAGGTTACCCCGATTGGATAGTGATCGCTAAAAACAGTGTCAAGGGTCTCCCAAGTAAGTATCGACCCTGAGTACCTGGAAGATATAAGTGTATAATCAATCGTAGTATGACAACCTCTCCCATTATAGGTGGGTTTAAAGCACTTGGGTGGGAGGCATAAGTCATTGACAAAGGATAAATTAAAATGGGATGTTAAGCCATTTAAAAGATCTCCTAGTTTAGAGTGGCGAAAGTGACTGGGAGAATCGTCCATGTCAATTGTCAGTCCACAAGAACCTTTAATGCTCTCTGGGCACAGAGGGCAATTGAAATCACCTAAGAAAATAATTAGAGTGTCAGAATTATTTTGGGACTCTATTTTAATAAGATCATTTTTTAATCCATTAAGCACCAAATCCAAGTGAGAGCTTGGAATGTTATTGTAAAAATTGACCAGGACAATGTTTTTAAAAGAGCCACCGGTCAAGCTAATAAGCTGGTAATTTGAAGTCCCTGTGACAAAGGCTGGTTTTAATCGACATTCTACAGAAATGTAGGTCGAAAGTCCCCCCTTGCTTCTACCATGGGGACTGGGAGAGGCTGGGGTATGAAAGGTCTGATACCCTAAGAGATGGAGCTCTGAAACAGTCCAAGTTTCCTGTAAACAGATAATGCTGTAGCGGGAAACGGTTTGAGTCCATGCGGGGTTAGTCAATTTGTCGAGGAGACCTGCCACATTCCAGGACAAAAGACCATCACCCTGCAGGAGTTCATCCGTACCGGTATTACCAGTCATAGAATCTGTTACAATCTCAGTGGTTTCCGAGGATTGCAAGGGAATTTTAGGGAGGGAAATATCACTGTGGGCTAAATAATTAGAAGAAAGATTGGTTATCAAACAATCAGTCAAGAGCATTGGCTCTAAAGATGGAGAGTGAGGGACAATGCCAGAAGTTGACTTCCACCCCATATTGTCAATGTGCGGTATGTTATTCTTAAAATTCAGGTTATCAGGTTCTAGGATAATTGGCAGAATGCTCGTGGTAGAAAAATTATCAGCCACAGGTCCAAAGTTAAAAAGTCAATCCTGTTCGTCCAAACCTGAAAGAGTGGCATATCTGTTTGAAGTTGGGAGAGTGAAGTGGTGAGCCTGGATGTTGAGCCTCGATGGTGGGTGTGAAGATGTGGGATTAGACAAGAGGGAGCGGGGGTAAAAATAACTTAAGTCAACCGTAGAAATTCCCACACCTGCTCGGGGCGTACCAATCCACGATGTGGGGTAACACCCTACGATCTCTGAAATTAATTATAATGATATCACCCTGGATGTCCTTCAGTCTAGTGCCCAACCATTTCAATCTCCTCACATGTAATATTTCACCATTAATTTCTGGGGGAGTGGTCTATTTTGGGTCAGCCAGTATACTACTTTATTTTTGAGTTCCTGGTATCTCTCCGTTTTACCCTGGGCAAGCACTGGAACGCCAGTGAGTGTCACTACGTAGGGAGCCGCTTCGGGGGGCAAGTCGATGTAAGAGCTTTTGTCCAGTTTGTAATCCGAAGTGGGCTGCCAGTTGATGTTATTACCCAGGGACACTGCAGGGTTGGAGAGTTGATCTTCTCTTAAAGCCCCCTTAGCTGTGATTTTTTTCTCTGCTATAGGCGGGGGAACAGATATGTTCTCTGTATGATTCGTTGTATTAGGCTGAGTAGTTGTTTGAGTGGGAGGGAGGGGCATAGTAGCCACAGTAGGGTTTTTACATAGGTGGGAATTCAGGTCGTTATTTGATGCAATAAGTGAGGCGTGGGATGCTTCCAGGCATGTTAGCTGTGTTGCAATATTCTTAACTCTCTCCACTAAAGGTGAAAGTAAAGATCTTACCAGGTGCTCTATGTCAGCCAGTAAGTTGGAGAAAGGAGAGATGGGAGGCTGTATCGGGAGTGTTGAAGACCTAGCTCGTGTGAGGGTCGGTGTTGAATGAGGTGTGGGTTTAAGCACATCAGGATGCCAGTCTTTTCTCCTTTTTTTTGTTGGAGCAATAGGAATTTTTTTTGCTGTAAGCTTAGAGGAAGAGGGTCTATTCTTTACGGGTTTTCTCTTAGGTATCTTGGCGGTGTCAGTTGGGGTTAGGTCCTCAAAGGAAGAGACCATTAATGATTGCGAATTAGAAGGGCATATGTCAAGTTCCTTTGGAGTAGCCGCTGTGACTATTGGGTCATATGATTGCACGGAAGGGCCAGCGTCGTCGATGGGATCAGGGTCAGGGGTCCTAGTTGAAGGCGAAGGAACCTGTTGGATGTGGCCCAGGGACGAACGCTTCTGATAAATAGGGTCCAGTGATAAACGGCGTTCCGTAATAGCAATCTCTTGTTCTAAAACAGAAGCGGCCCTGGTGATAAAGTGATCCAAAGTCCCCCTAACTGAGCCCCCCACCAAAGAGAGCCTTGATTTAGTGGAGTGTGTAGCCATGACAATTTGTTAAGTGAGATGAAACACAATTAGCATGAAAACCAATATGTTGTGCAGTGAGGATAATATGACAAATGTAACTGTGGAACAGTAAAAAACTGTGAAAGACAGCCCCCTATATGCCTTAGAGAGACAATGAGACTATCAGTCACCTGACTCTGGGACAGCTTGTAGCATGTATGCAGCCAACGACAGGGGGGGTGGCCCAGCCCAGCCTCGGTCAGCCTTGGACGGCCGTAGACGGCCCGCCCTTTGCCCGGGCTTAGCCCGGCGCGTCCTGCGAAGCGGGAGGCGCGAGGTCTTTTAAGTCTGCTGATGGGAGGAAGGAGGCGCTGTTGATGGTCACGCTGCCCCCACAGACTTCTGGGCCAAGTAGTTCAACACCAGCACCGGTCAGTGAAATCCGCACTCCAAACGCTGTGCGTCCCGCGAAGCGGGAGGCGCGAGGTCTTTTAAGTCTGCTGATGGGAGGAAGGAGGGGCTGTTGATGGTCACGCTGCCCCCACAGACTTCTGGGCCAAGTAGTTCAACACCAGCACCGGTCAGTGAAATCCGCACTCCAAACGCTGCGCGTCCCACGAAGCGGGAGGCGCGAGGTCTTCTAAGTCTGCTGATGGGAGGAAGGAGGGGCTGTTGATGGTCACGCTGCCCCCACAGACTTCAGGGCCAAGTGGTTCAACACCAGCACCGGTCAGTGAAATCCGCACTCCAAACGCTGCGCGTCCCGCGAAGCGGGAGGCGCGAGGTCTTTAAGTCTGCTGATGGGAGGAAGGAGGGGCTGTTGATGGTCACGCTACCCCCACAGACTTCTGGGCCAAGTAGTTCAACACCAGCACCGGTCAGTGAAATCCGCACTCCAAACTATTTTGTGTTTAATGGCTGCATGTACAAACAGATCAAAGGGACTAGCATGGGAGCCACTTGTGCTCCCGGTGTAGCTAATCTTTATGTTGGTGCCTTTAAAGAGAAGGTTGATGATTTTTCTTGGTTCAAGGTAGGAGTTACCTTGGCATTGTGAGTTATGTTTTCTTTGTGGTTGGACTTTTGTGAATTTTTGTCTGCCATTCCAGGCTTTGTTTGAGGTTTGTTGCTCTCCATTTTGTTCTGTATTGTGTTTCGAACTGTTCCATTTTTGCATTTTTACCCCAATAAATGCATTAGAGTGCCTTCTTAGGAAGAAGTATTTCTCTTCCTGGTTTGTTCCGCACAGTTGAAAGTCAACACTTAAGCATTTGGTTTCCTAGGGTGATGTCACACGCTCCCTCCCATGGCACTGGTGTTCTTTTATGTAGACATCTGGAGAGCTTTTTGCCTCAATAGTGGTTTTCTCCAGCTGCTCGTGCCCAACTTTGCATCAGGTAAGCTCAGTGCTTCAGCGGTGGCAGATCTGTTTATTCAGTGGGTATAGAGTCCTGACTGAGTATTGGCATTTGTCCATTTCTAGAACTCTGGATTTCCTGATCTTCAGGCTGCTGTCCCAAGCATGAGTATTTTCAGTTCCTTGGCCTGAGGTGATATTTAGGACCTCATCGCCCCGCTTGGCTCTGTCGGATGATGTGTTAATGGGAAGCATTATTATGCCTCGGTCAGTACACCTTACTTTTTCCAGGAATCTGATAATTGAACCCTTTTCAGGTTATGCACCTATTTTACTTTTAGTGGTCCTTTTAGACTAAGGGCCTGATTTCATCCCACGGTGGTCCCTAGTACTCCGCCAAGTTGATTGTCTGTCACCTGCCACATTAAGATGCATGCAGTCTGCCTCGCCATCAACGTGGATGTGAGTGTTTCCCGTCGCGGCACACCACCACCAATGTGATGGACTCTAATGCTGGCTAATACTACTCTGTTGCCATCTCTGGCCGCTGAGCTGATTTAAATTTCACAGTTGTGGTGGTGGTCTACTAGCGACGGTTCCCAGACGGAGTGAGACCATCGAGGTACACATTCAACAATGCACCATTATTGTGTCCATTGGATGGATGCTAGCAGAAGACACCTGATGACAATTGACCAAATGAAAACACCTGCATACCACACTATAAAACACATCTCAATTCAGACCATGATCCTTTGCCCTTCCCTCGGTCTCCTGTCCCTTTATCCCCTTTCTTTTTGTGCCTAGTGGTTAATGATTTACTTTTTTTGTATTTTGTACACAATGACAAGCCCCGAAAATTCACATTTTACTGAGGAGGCATTGTCATGGTGGATGAAATCCTAAGAGTAGAGCCACCATTTGTTGGCGCCCAAGTCCAAAATACACCCCTATCACAGAAAAGGCAACTGTGGGCCAGAATAATCAAGAGTGAATGCTGTAGCTAACAACCTGTGCACACAGGAGGAAATTGTGAAGAGGTGGCATGACCTGCAGGGGATAGTGCGTTCCCTGGCCTCCAAGCCTCACATGGAGACCAACAGGACTGGTGGTGGTTCTTCCAGGCCCCCAATACCATTCATGCCCTGGGAAGAGAAGGTCTTGCAGATCCTACATACTGAAGGCTTGACAGGAATACCTGGTGGAATGGAGTCTAGTAAGTTACACTTTGCAAAGTCTCAAGAAACCTCGATGTCCTGTTTGTTCTTAAATCAGCTATTGCCAATGTATCGTGCACATATTTTCCTAACATTCAAACCTCAAATTATCAGTATCAGATGATTATTATTGTTTCTATGAATGTATTGTGTTGCTTCTAAGATTACAGGTGTCAATCTCAATTATATGTCACATAATGGTATGGTGCCTGCCCTAATGTGTGTCAAATTGTAAGTGTCTGGCCCTTTTCCACTGCAGATTTTCCAAAGGTATGTTCCATTAACCAGCTTGCAAGTGTTGGGAAGTTGTCTTTGAAATTACTACAACTGCCATGATACCCTGTTTCAGATTCTCAAACGAATATTGCTCATGTTGCTCATTCTCTCTTTACTAACAGATTTCAACACAAGGTTAGGTGTAATGTAGTGATCAATCCCTATTTAATGATCTCTAATGAAAATGGTCTGTGTTGTTTTCTGAATGTTGTCCTGTTCCATTCAAACAATTGTATTGATGCCATGAGTTTCACTAATCAATCTGAGTTGATGCAAAATGTGTCATGTATGCAAATGACTATGCTGAATATAAGTAGTACTTGCAAATATTGACACTGCACCCTTCACATTATGACTAATGACAAACTTCTATCCAAGTAGTGGAAACGTCTATTTTGCAGCCAGCTAGGCCTTGAAATTGTCAATTACACATTTTCCCTCTCCACTATGTTGGGCCGAATTTTCAGGAGATATCAGGTATGCTACCTAATTGCTTCACTAACATTTCAGGAGGTCTGATTACTTGCTGATTTGAAGTTGTACTGTTGAAATTGATAAAAGTTTGGGTGATATGCCCAATACCACTGGAAGCTATGATCACAATAATCTCTACCTATTTTATCTACATTGTTTGTCTCAAAAGATTTAAATGTACAATACACACTTTTTCCAATGAGAATATTCTCTATTCTCAATAGGTCAAACTGACTGAGCATGTTGGCATGTTCCAGCCACTGAAGGAACCTCCACTCCAGCCCAGGATCAAGCCTTCAGTGAGGACAGCACTCATGGTGATATGAAGGAGCTTAAGGAGCCTGGTAGATCTGTTCAGTCTGGGCAGACGGCACTAGTGCCACTACCTGCACCCACACCTCCCACCCCAGCTGTAACAACTCAGCAAGCGTAAGACTCCGCTTCCTGTGTCCCTTCCACTGTGACACTGATCAAGTGCCCCCAGTTCCAGGTGATGTTGAGACCATACCACCTATAGCTCACCCAGGGCCCAGTCGGATGGGGCATACTGGGCCAAGGCCACAGGGTACTGGGGTTAGGGCTTATAGGAGCGTGTTTGTGGGCTAGCAGACTGAGTCCACTGGGGTCACTGACCCCCAGACCACCATCGACCAAGTCTTGGGAGCCTACCATTAGTCCCAAGAAATTATGGGGCAGGTACTCACTGAGCTCCCGGAGATGAAGCTGCTGCAGAGTGAGCACAACCACCAGTTGGAGGCCCATCATTCTAATATGGGCTCATTGATTGGGCTGCTACAGGACATTTACACCCACATGTGAAGGGCTTTCCCAGGACCATCTATCTCCTCCTGTGGTCCTACAACATAAGAGCCAGCTACATCAGCCACAGCCACAGCCACCAGAAGAACTACGTGCAGCCCCCCTATCCTCTGCAGCTGTGGATGCCCATGCCCCCCCACCACCTGTGCGGCAGGGGATGTCCACGTAGATCACCAGGCGGTTAGGATGGCAAGACCTCTGCTATTGCCAGCAAGAAACCTCAATGCTAATTTCCTCCAATGTGTGCCTACCATTCACTATGTGGACTATTTCTGGACACATTTGCCTTTCTAATGCCAGTAATATTTTGGGCCTTGGACTTCAAATATTTTTGGCTCCTCATCTAGGGTTTCATTCACTGACTTCTTCACTTTTTGCTTTGCTTTTGTTATGTTCACCCTCTTTAATTTCATCATGTTTTATACAATACATTTACAAGTCAAAAATTTATAGACTGGGTTTTTTTTATCTCAACTATATCAATGCATTTGTACAATTCCATCATAGCTTTTTATATCTCAACAATATAAATGCATTTGTCTAATTCCATCATAACTTGGCAATGACAGAACATCAAAAGACTGTGTCAACATAGATGATTTGCGAGTCAGTATTGTTTATTTCAAGTTCCTAAACATGAATCCCAAAACATGTCATACCATTCAATCATGTACTACTATGTGTATCCCATTTGTCCAATACTTGTCTGTCAACATTTGCACTAACATGACAATCCATGCATTAGACTAATACTCATTTCGTATTTGCACATTTCCAGTTCAAGACCTTGCCAACATGGAAAAAGGGATTATGTCCAAAACAATAAGATAGCATTGGCAAATTTGCTTTGATTCATGTCATCAACTGGTGCCAGATCTTTTGGCTCATATAAGGAATCCCATATCAATAACAACAACAAGAGACAAAATAGTGGCAGCACTGCATATTGTAGACACAGGATCATTCCAAACCACTGTTCCAGTATCTGGTGGAATGGCACAGCCAAGTTTCAGTGGAGTGCCACAAGAGGTATGTCAAACAATGATGTGACACATCAAAACCCACGTACACTTTACACACAATGAGGAGGATTCCACCAATATGAAGGGAATGTTTCATGATTTGGCTCAACTACCACATGTGTTTTGAGCAAATGATGGCACACATATAGCTTTAGTGCCAATACAGGACAGAGAACACGTCTAATGAATCTTCAAAACTCTCATTCAATCACAGTGCAAGTTGCCTTGGTACAAGATTTGTAAATCCAAAGTCTGTCTGTCTTTCCCAGTAACAACCCAGGTTCCCTTTGTACCTGGAAACAGCACCATAGAGCTGCAAATGTCACAACTCTGAAATGTTGAAATGAGGATGACATGGTAAAGGAACCTAAAGCAGATCCCAAAAATAAACATTACCAATCACACGCAACATGAGGGCCACATAACAACGTCAACTTTTGGAGGACACAGTTTCACAATACAGTAAGGAATAACCAATGTAACTGAACACAGTAGTCAATGTGTACACTCTTTGATCTACAAACACCTTTGTCCAGTATGTTCCCAAATTTGGCCTTTCTAACACAGTACCATCACATACTTCTCTCATCATCATTATTAATAGATGGTGTAACAGTAAAAGACAAGACATGTAAAGATATACTGACGCTTATGAGAAAAAGTTGTCAATGACATCTGGACTTAAGTCACTCCTTCCTCTTCACCACTATCATCTTCATTTGGCATATCAGGATCCTCACCGGAGCCAATTCATGGTCTCCATCCTTTGCGATGAAAGGGATGTTCTGTCGCAGGGCGACGTGGAGCATGCAGCAGGGGACGTCGATTTGGCACACCTTAGCGGGTGAGTAAAGGTGTACTCCACAGGTTTTGCCAGACAACGAAACCAGGACTTTAGGAGCCCGAAAGCCCGCTCCACTGGCCGCCGTGCTTGTCGATGGGCCTCATTGAAGCAGATTTCCCCAGGTGCTGTTGGATTCCTCAGCAGTGCCAACAACCATGGTCAGTTGGGATAAGCTGAGTCTCCTAGATGGAAGACAAAAAAGGCCCAAATTACGTAACACAATTCCAGATCATGCAACTAGCAATACCCCAAACAATACTAAAGATTGCACTGCCCAAGAAGACAGGCCCTCTGAGGTCCAAGTTGAGACATTTGCAAGGAAATGAAGCGGTTCCAAAGTACAAAGGCATCATGAGCAGAGCCAGGGAAATACCTACAGATCCTTGCGATGTGCAAATCTGTTAGGGAGATAACTTGCAAGTTGATTGAATGGAAGTTCTTTCTATTCCGGTGGACTAGTTCTCTGGAGTGTTGTGGCACAAAGGCTATATATGTGCCATCAATTGATCCAACCAAATGTGGTAGGCGACCCAAACCATAAAAGTTTCCCTCCACATTGGCTAAATCCTGCTGCCGTTGAAACCGGATGAACCTGTTTATGTGTCTTATCATTGAAGATAGAACTCCTTGTAGCATACCACCAGATACTACTATAGTGTATTGAAAGGATCATGTGGCCACAAAATGAAGTGCATACATGATTTTGACACTTGGTGTAAAAGATGTGGGAATTCTGTTGTGAGGCTGTAGATCTGGCTCCAGCTAATGACATAAATTCAGTATTGTTCTTTTTGAGTTTGCCTATTCAATCTGAACTTCTTGATGATGTCCCTTTCTTCCATGGTGGCAAGGTCTGGAAATGGGCGGTACACTGAAGGCTATCATCCCCTCACTCTCCCACGGTACATTTGTCTGCACTGGAAAAAACATGTGAACATTTAATACATGATCCACAGCTACATATGTAATGAGCAACACAAAAGTCATCTATCATTAAAAAAGGTAAATGAGTTAATACATATTATATAACTACATTTGCTTCTTGTCCTTTAACCATCACAAATTACATTTATGGCCTTGAAATGAATGTATTATTTACACAATTTTTGACTTTTTAACGTATTTCCTTTAAATAAACCGTCAACGGATGTGTTCACAATACCGCTCTAATATCCCGTTTCAGCACAGTAACTCATTGCACATAAATGTTTTTTCCAACAAACAAAAAAGTCTATTGAAGTGTGATTATTTGAACAAACTAGCCCCCATTTGGAGTGGCGATGATGCACTTAACAGTCACTAACACATTAGTTTAAAGTCCTGGAATGGCAGATGCCTGACCTCGCTGATAGGACATTTGGAATCAGACGGTAGTGGCAGTCGACTACATAGTGGACATTAAAGTCCACAACGGACACAGCCATAGGCTAACATTGGTAAACATACCGGTAGAAGGCCAATGGCCGTGCCCATCTCCGGTGACGATCGCATACATCGAGGACATGTATGCAACGGTTGGAAAAAAGCTCACTTGCCTCCTAACACTGCTGCTATTAAGTCCCCCTCCACTTTTGCTGCTGTTTCTGACCTCTGGCAGCAACCATGCTAAGTCCAACAACTAAGAGGGCCCCTGCCTTCATGCCAGAGGAGCTGGAGTTGCTGGCAAAGAAGGTCCTCTCCCTGAATGGCCATCTCTATGGATCACCTGAGGAACAGGTACATGTATGGGATACATATGTGAATCTGTCTAACTGGCTCTTTTCCATTTCCACTGGCTACAATGTCCCTTTGACTTCACGAGAGAAGTGTAGTGATTAATGTTAAGTTTCATATAATGTGGTCCTTACTTAGGACAATTATGTTAGAGAATTTTATGCACTCTTCAATGTCAAATATACACCAGCAAGATGTACTGTGTATTTAAAGCACTAGATTCACATTGGTGTGTATGTAGAGATCTATGCATGTATATGATTGATGTACTTGTGATAAACTGCAAAATAACATCATGGTAAATACATCATATACTCTTTACACCAGGGGATATGTATGCACTGTGTCCAACCAAATTGAAAATTATGTTAGCTATGTGTATAGTCCCACAAATCCCTCAGCCTAGATCAGATCTCTCCAAAATGTAGTTTGTGAGCTACCAATAGCTCACAGACTCCTTCAGAGTAGCACACAGCTGTGAGGTCACTTTTTGTATGGACGCAAGGTGACCCTTGTAATGTAAAAGATGAGAAAAGGTAGTGTTTATGTGACATTATGAACATAAGGCTGCAGATAGCAAGACCTGTCATTGAGCATTGCTCATTCATAATCATGGGCCAGGCTGGGCCTGAATCGCAAGGTCATACAACTGATGGACTGAGGTACAGTTTAAAAGAAATATATATACTTCGCAGGTCAAAATTTGAGGTGTGCTTAGATTATGCCCCCAATGCTTTTCAATTGACTGAAGTTGAAAGTGAGAGTTCACTGACTTCTTGAGCTAACACTTTCTTTTCCAATGGACTCACATTTCATAGAATGTCATGTCCAAACTTCGGGCCCTTATTCTCCGTGGCCACTATTCACTGTGCCATGATCATTAATGTTTAGCCTTCAGTAGTTCACAATCTTTAGCACTGATCAGGAGTAACTCATATCACAGATTATGTAGGGCCCTCTGGGCTACTTGATGTCACAGGCCTGGATTTCAGTGTTGAGACCATGATATGGGATAAGAATAACTATTAAAGTGTGTATGAGGATATTGGTTTAGGTCAGCATGTTACAATACACATGTTGTATGCAACATATCAGTTATGCTACTGATAGCTTTAGACAGTTTTTGTGACTGCAATACTGACAAACAAAGGGGGTATTTGTAAAAGGAAATGTCGAAGCAGGGAGCTGCGCAAAATTTGACAGCACCACACTCTGACATTTCCAAAATGCAGGAATGAGCTTTATTCACAACAATACGGCGCACCCCTGTGTATTCCTTAGCGCTGGCGCTAAAATTAGCTGGCTAGAGCCAACGCAGGCACTTGCAGTTAATGATTGTTTATGTGCAGCAAGGGCCACCTTCCTGCACGTAAACAATAATTACTGGTGTTTTGCTCTTTCTGTGTGCTGCCGAATGCAAGACATATAGAAAAAGCAAAAACAAGGAGAAATAAAAGTATTTCTCCTAATTTTGCCATTCTAATGCCTGCTCTTGCATGGCATTAGTTTTTGTGGAATGCCCACAGCAACACCCATTGCACGCCCCTTTCATGCTAAGTGATTCATGTAAAGAGGCCTTATTTACAAGGCAGCCTTAAGTCAACAGAACGTCCCTTAAAAGTGATGTTCTGGTGGCAATATCCCCATGTAAATATACCCCAAAATGTCTCAATACCATTGTTGTTTATTTTCCTTTATGTATCCATACAGGAAGCACAACATATGGAAGGCCATCGCCATGGGCAGTTGAAGGCCCAACAACAGCAACAAGGGGGTAAGTTCTTATCAGAGTTACACGTTACATTACCTATTTTTTGTTACAGCCAGGATTTTTGCCATCAACATCCAATGATCAAAAGAGTTCTTAAACGTGTATGTTTTGTACAAGGTGTATGATGATGTAATTTGGTTTTTGTTTTTGGATAATGATCCCACCTTATTCTTGTCCCCAACCAATGGACTGTTCTGAGCAGACACGTGGTTGCCTAAACTCCACATATACATTATATTGCTTGATGTAATGAGGGACAGTTGTAACAAATAGGCAACTGGTACTCATTCTGTCAGGTATGATGCTCCTTTACTGATGTGGATGTTGTCGTGGTAGCCCTATTATAGGTGACATAGTATACTAGGCACTTGTGATACAGTGGATGTACCAACCATCACATTGGTAAGTTGGAATTCTACACAAACCAGAGTGAGTATGTGATCCAACATGATTAGTGACTGCAGAATTGAAGGCTAAGTATTGGTATCGAGATATATCCAAAATGTATTCTGCATCTGAAATACTGTTTCATACATGTTAAGCAGTGACATATTAGCATGATGTCTTACTGCTTCACAAATGTGTGTGTAAGACAGTCTGATTTTGGCCAATTTATTGAGATAAGCATACAATTTTGATGACACACAGACAGGAATGAGTACACAATGGTGACGGAGGATCAGTTTGGGCTAGTTGGTACTCTATGCCCACTGTCATGTCCAGATGAACTATCAATGATGGAGTAAAATTGGAGACTTGAAGGTATTTTGAATGATGGAATGTTTCATCACGTATATGTAAGGAAATCCCATAAGGAAAACTCAGATTCAGGCCAATCTCATGACTCATTAGGCAAATATTGAAATGTGTAAAGGTGTACTATGTTGCATATTGTGATTGACATTTCAATCTTGGAAGTAAATATCATACATGATTCATTGTATTTATTTATTAGTGTGATGTTGTACAATGTTTTGACTACAGGGAAAGCCAGCATATTTAGTGAAACCATTTCACAAAAATACAACAAGTTTCAAATATCTATAGATATTTATGAGTCAAATGTGAAGAGACTTTTGCTTTGTACTAAAGTGTATTAGAAATGTAACAAGGGCAACGTATTTAATTCTGTTGTAGTAGTCATTTATCAATCCACCCAAATATTACTTTCAGACTGTCTTCAGCAGCATGCATATGTAGATAGTGTGTGATACAGTGCAAAGCTACTTCAGTATAGGATTCATGTATGAATGTTTATACTTGACATGTACTTTAGTGACTTGACGTGAGCATTACCATCATGAAATGTCCAAACAACAGTAACCTGATTTCACTTTATGCCAATATTGGTACAACACTGCAGTATATGTTGACAGACATTGAGTCAAATTTGACTTATTGATCAGTGGCAGAAGGCACAGGTAGGAGTGGTGAGGCGGTGGGGTGGGGTCGGGTGAGGTTGGGGGGAGTAGACAGATGACGGGATCTGTAAAATTAAATAAAACAATTAATAAAACCACTTACCTTGTGCTTGCTGCATCGCTGACTCACAAACTTCAAGTTAAACCACACCCTGAAATACTCACTTCCCAACCCTTGAGCTGGATTTAATAGTGTAGATTTTGATGTACTCTTGCAAGGAAATCTGCAGTAGTATATGAATTTATGGTACTAAGATACCTGTCACTGTTGCCCCTGTGTGTCCCTACATTCTCACTACTCTCCCTACATAAGCCCTTGAAGCCATGCTCTATGTCAGGTTTAAATCAATTCACTGCTCCTTCTTCACATATGCATGCCCATGGACCGTGTCACTGGTATGACATGAACAAAGGAGAGGATGTGCTGATTGCCCATCCGCACCCACTATGGCCAACTTAGATTGATGATTGAAGTCAGTGGAAGCCCAGCAACAGTATATGAATGTTTGGAAGATTGAGTAAATATCCATTTTCACTGGCAGTATTTTGGGATGCCTGACATCATGCTGTGAAATCAGACACTGAGAACGGATCACAGGCATTTATAAAATAACAATATTGTGATACAAAATTATTGTGTCAAAACTATTGATTACACAAATATCATGCCCCTAAACTTATAATGGTAAGTACAAAAATATTGGAAAAAATGTATATTGTTTCACACTAATAGTATTAATAAACAGACAAAGCTATTGTAAAAAAAATATATATATATATATATATATATATTCACTTAAAAAACCATAGGTTTCACACATGTTATAGTTAGGTGGATATTTCACTTGTAAAAAACCAATGAAATTCCCCCGTTATAGTTAATTCAGATAACTATAACTCGCGCGCCCGCAATCCTCTGCTCATGACGTCACATATTACATCACTCATGACATGGTCAGTTGCATCACTCTTGACATCACTGATGACATCCTCCTTGTGATAGAGTGGCGGTCGCGCGAGTTATAGTTATCTGAATTAACTATAACGGGGGAATTTCATTGGTTTTTTACAAGTGAAATATCCACCTAACTATAACATGTGTGAAACCTATGGTTTTTTAAGTGAATTTGCAAGGTATTTTAAATGCTAATTCCTAACTATAACGTGTGTGAAACCTATGGTTTTTTCAGTGAATTTGCACGGTTTTTAAATGCTAAGTTATGTATGTATTATTATATTTTTTATATATTTATTTCACAATAAACTACGTATTAATTTTTTATTTTTTATTTTTTTATGGTTTTTCACCGTGCGCGCACCCCCGCGATTTAAAAAAAAAATTAAAATGTTTTTTTCTGCCTTCGGGGTCCTTCAGGGACCCCCTGACAAAGGCTAGGGGGTCAGGAACTCTCTACTCTCTACCCTGCCCCCTTTTCACGTTCGCCACCTTCCTTTTCCACTCTCGCACTGAAAACAAACAAAATGGCGGCCGACACTTCCTGATTTCGACCAATTCGAACGTTGACTGACATGTAACAACCAATCAGAATAACGCTCGCGCACGTAAGGGTGCGCACACGGTGCGCGCACAGTGCTCGGCTATAGATATGTATGTGCTTTTAACTGCAATTTTCTCAGGAACTGCTGAACAGATTGACTCCATATATGCAAAAGGCACATCCCTGACCTGAGGACTACCTCTCTGCCAAATTTCAAGTAATTCTGTTCAGCCGTTTGGGCTGTACCTTCGACTAAAGGTCCTATGGGAAAATGCATGGGGAAAACGTGTTTTGGGAACCCCCTTTTTTCTCGGCCCCCACCTGACGAATCCCCCCGAGACTTTCAGGGTAGGAGCTGAGCGGAGCGCCCCATTAGTTTTGAAAATTTCGCGAAGATTCGTCAACCGGTGCCAAAGTTATTCAAAATAGAATTTTGAGATTTCCTATGGAAACACGGTCCTAACTATAACTATATAATATAATTCACTGAAAAAACCATAGGTTTCACACAAGTTATAGTTAGCTGTACATTTCACTCGTAAAAAACCAATGAAATTCCCCCGTTATAGTTAGTGCAGGCAACTATAACTCACGCGACCGCAATCCTCTGCTAATGCTAATACTGTATTGAGACACTTATTTGCCCATGTCTTCTTCCATTAAATTTTAGCTATACATATATTACAAATATTTTTTTTTCATAAAGACACATATGTCATCAGCAGAGGATTGCGGTCGCGTGAGTTATAGTTGCCTGCACTAACTATAACAGGGGAATTTCATTGGTTTTTTACGAGTGAAATGTACAGCTAACTATAACTTGTGTGAAACCTATGGTTTTTTCAGTGAATTTGCAAGGTTTTTTAAATGCTAATTCCTAACTATAACGTGTGTGAAACCTATGGTTTTTTCAGTGAATTTGTACGGTTTTTTAAATGCTAAGTTACTTTACGCCATTCGTGGCGTGCGCGCCCAGTTAACGCAGTTCGTTCCGTGCGCGCACGGTGCGCTTCGCGCACCGTGCGCGCACAGTGAGCACGCGGTGCGCGAAGCACCCACTTTACGCAGTTAGTGCCGTGCACGCACGGTGGTCACGCGGTGCGCTGCGCGCACCGCGTGCCCACGTTACGCGGGATGGGCCATGTACGCACGATGCGGTTCGCGCACCGTGCGCACATGGGGGACATATTATGTGCTTCGTTGTGAAAGGTATTCATTTTTAGTATCCTTGCTTTGTATATGCCATGCACAAATGGTGCACTTCGGGCAACATTTGCACACGGGGTGGGGAAAGTGTGGATAATTTTTTTTTTTTAATAATTTTAACCGTACGCGTACGGTAAGCGTAATCGGCGATTTTTCGCAAAAAAATTTAAATTGTTTTTTTGGCCTTGGGGGTTGTTGGGGGACACCTATATCGATGCTGGGTGGTTAAGAACTAAATATACTACCCCTTTAGATGTTTTTTGACTTTGTTTATGATGCCCCCCTCAGAGTGCGAGAGAGAAAATGGCGGCCGCCGCTTCCTGGTTTCGACCGATTCGAATGTTTACTTAGATCGAACAGCCAATCAGAATCGCGCTCGCGCACGTCACCGTACGCGTACGGTAAGCGCACCGTAAGCGCACCGTAAGCTGGCTCAGATATATATATTGATTTAAAGGCTATTTTCTCAGAATCTACTGAACAGATTTACACCAAACCTACAAAAGGCACTTCCTTGACCTGTAGACTACCTCTCTGCCAAATTTCAAGGAACTCTTTTCAGCCGTTCGGGCTGTAGCTGTGTCTAAAGGTCCTATGGAAAAATGCATGGGAAAACGCGTTTTGGGACCCCCCTTTTATCTCAGACCCCGCTTGACGAATCCCCCTGAGACTTTCAGGGTAGGAGCGGAGCGCAGCGCCCCACCTATTTTGAAAATTTCGCGAGGATTCGTCGACCAGCGCCAAAGTTATTCAAAATAGAATGTTGCGGTTTTCCTATGGAAACAGGGTCCTAACTATAACTACCTACTGGCGACCGCCACTAGGTAATATATATAAATATATATATATATATATATACACACACACACACACACACACATATATATATATATATATATATATATATATATATATATATATATATATATATATATATATATGTATTACCTACTGGCGGTCGCCAGTAGGTAGTTATAGTTAGGACCCCTTTTCCATAGGAAATCCGCAACATTCTATTTTGAATAACTTTGGCGCCGGTCGATGAATCCTCACGAATTTTTCAAAATAGGTGGGGCGCTATGCTCCGCTCCTACCCTGAAAGTCTCGGGGGGATTCGTCAAGCGGGGGCTGAGATAAAAGGGGGGTCCCAAAACGTGTTTTTCCCATGCATTTTTCCATAGGACCTTTAGACAGGGCTACAGCCCGAACGGCTGAACAGATTTACTTGAAATTTGGCAGAGAGGTAGTCCTCAGGTCAAGGAAGTGCCTTTTGTAGGTTTGGTGTAAATCTGTTCGGTAGATTCTGAGAAAATAGCCTTTAAATCAATATATATATCTGAGCCAGCTTACGGTGCGCTTACGGTACGCTTCCCGTACGCGTACGGTGGCGTGCGCGAGCGCGATTCTGATTGGCTCTTCGATCTTAGTAAACATTCTAATCGGCCAAAACCCGGAAGCGGCGGCCGCCATTTTCTCTCTCGCACTGAGAGTTAGATTGTAAAATAAAGTCAAAAATCATATAAAGGGGCTGTTAAGACAACTCCCACACACATAGCCATGCTGAGGGAGTCCCCAAAGACCCCCCAAGGGCAAAAATGCAATTTTTATTTTTTCGGTAATTTCGCCGATTACGCTTACCGTACGCGTATGGGAAAAAAATGGAAATAAAATAAACACTATCCACACTCACACCACCCCCTGTGATTTTGTTGGCCGCAGGCCACCAAATGTACAGGGCTTATTAGAGGTGCCAAAAACTAAATATTGTAAACAAAAATAATAAAAGAAAAAATTATCCACACTCTCTCCACCCCGTGTGCAAATGGTGCCCGAAGGGCACCATTTGTGCATGGCTTATAAAAATTACGAAAAATTAAAATATTACCGTGCACGGAACGAACTGCGTTAAGTGGGCGCGCACGCCACGAATGGCGTAAAGTAACTTAGCATTTAAAAAACCGTACAAATTCACTGAAAAAACCATAGGTTTCACACACGTTATAGTTAGGAATTAGCATTTAAAAAACCTTGCAAATTCACTGAAAAAACCATAGGTTTCACACATGTTATAGTTAGCGGAAATTTTACTGATAAAAAACCAGTGAAATTGCCCCGTTATAGTTAGTGCTGGCAACTATAACTCACGCGACCGCAATCTTCTGCTGATGACATATGTGTCTTTATGAAAAAAAAATATTTGTAATATATGTATAGCTAAAAATGTATGGAAGAAGACATGGGCAAATAAGTGTCTAAATACAGTATTAGCATCAGCAGAGGATTGCGGTCGCGTGAGTTATAGTTGCCAGCACTAACTATAACGGGGCAATTTCACTGGTTTTTTATCAGTAAAATTTCCGCTAACTATAACATGTGTGAAACCTATGGTTTTTTCAGTGAATTATATATATATATATATATATATATATATATATACATATATATATATATATATATATATATGCATATATATATATATTACCTACTGGCGGTCGCCAGTAGGTAGTTATAGTTAGGACCGTGTTTCCATAGGAAATCCGCAACATTCTATTTTGAATAACTTTGGTGCCGATTGACGGATCCTGGCGAACTTTTCAAAATAGGTGGGGCGCTCTGCTCCGCTCCTACCCTGAAAGTCTCGGGGGGATTCGTCAAGCGGGGGCTGAGAAAAAGAGGGGGTCCCAAAACGCGTTTTCCCCATGCATTTTTCCATAGGACCTTTAGTCCAAGCTACAGCCCGAACGGCTGAACAGAATTACTTGAAATTTGGCAAAGAGGTAGTCCTCAGGTCAGGGATGTGCCTTTTGTAGGTCTGGTGTACAGGTGTTCAGTTTTTGCTGAGAAAATAGCATTTAAATCAATATATATATCTATAGGCGCGCTCCGAGCGCTTACGGTAAGCTTACCGTACGCGCACGCTGCCATGCGCGAGCTCAATTCTGATTGGTGGTTACATGACTGTAAACATTCGAATCGGTCAAAATCAGGAAGTGTCGGCCTCCATTTTGTGTGCCTCACACTGATAAAAAAAAGGAGGAGAACGTGGAAAGGGGGAAACGAAGAGAGTTGCAGACCCCCTAGCATTTGTCAGGGGGTCCAAGAAGGCCATAAAAGAATGAAAAATACATTTTATTTTTTTTTTTTTAAATCGCGGGGTGCGCGTACGGTAAGCTTACCGTATGCGTAAGGTAGAAAATAAAAAAAAAAGAAGAAAAAAACAAATTTAAGTGTTAAGGTATTAGGGGGCTCTAAAAAGAGCCGTTGTGTTCAATGAGTGTTTTTTGGTACCTACAAGTAAGTACCGATGCAGAGTCTAAAGTTCAAGAGGAAGACTCTGTTCCCTTCATCATTGAAATGTACACCGTCTCCTCTATAAATGTCTTGCATGTTGTAACGCAAGTTGTTGTGGTATATAGAACCCATACCATAGTCTCTGAGGAAAGCAGAAACAGATTTGTTGACCTGCTTTCTTGCTTTGTCAATCTGCGGACAAAATTGGTTGGACCAGTTCCACTTTTGCCTTTGGCATATGTTAGAATATACAAAGGCAGAATGAGGAAAAAGCGACATCAATTGCACAAAGGTGTCCTTAATAAGCATTTCCAGACCTACACCAGTTAAAGTACCTAGGTCATTTCCACCACAGTGCACAATAATAAGGTTGGGCTGTGGGAGATGTAGAAAGGTTTTCACCAAAGGCATTAATTGGTGCCACTTTAACCCTCTCTGACCAATCCATTTAATGTCTACATTTGTCAAAGCAAGGTCTCTCACCATACCTCTTTTTTCTGCAAATTTTTCACTCCAGAAGACATAGCTGTGACCTACAATCCACACTGTGAACATCTTTCAAGGAGATCTGGATGCACTCTGAAGGTGTCTTTCAGTAGAATGGCAAAATGAAATGAAAGACAGTTTGAAAATGGAGGCATACATATTTTTTTAAAATAAAAAGAACTCATTGGCTGTTTCACACCATTCTACACTAAAAACTAGGCTGTATGTGTACATTTTTAGAAGCATGTTTTGTATTGGTTCAGAAAATTGTGTTCCCACAGAAGAATAGTTTGGATTTGCTGTTAGGTTGGACAGGTGAAGCACTCTTGGTCTTTCGATTTGAAACATTGTGTGGTGAACTTCTGAACTCTCTCCTCACAGCAGTGTTCCATGAGCTGTTGCTATGGTAGCAGGCAGAAGTCAAGTTGGGGGAAGGGAACATTTGGAAAAGGGTTGAAGTTTTCAACCAATAGAAATGTATGATTTCATTTGAAAAACAGTGGGAAGCACTGAGATTTGTAATTAACATGTATATGTGTGAAAAAAGAGAGGGAAACATTGCCATTAATTGGTTCTGCTCAGAGGAGAGAGGTGTACAGCTCTGATATTCTGACTCTGATGGTCTGCTGTTTGAGTGCCACATTTCTTTCACAAATAACTAATTTTAAAGGTGAGTTATGAGTTTGAGAGGGGATGTATGTGGTGATTTTTGCATGAGTCTGTGAGCACAGAGGAATTGCTGTCAGAGATGTATTTCGTGTCTCTCCGGTTCTTTTGGGAAGTATCCATGCATATGTCTCTTGCAACTGAAAATACACAGTCTGCATAAGCAGACTGTTAGCACATACCCAGCAGTTTATCCTGTAGAATCATGCTTAGTATTCACAAGTGAGTGGTGTTTCAGGTAGCAGTGAGTAACGCTAATACATTCAACATCACTAAGGCTGATTTCTTTTGCTGGGGTGTAGTCAGTCACCAAGGTCACACATGTTCATGGTCTCAAAAAGCTGTTTGCACATGTGCTGTTTTCTGTATCTGAAAACTGTAATGAAAATGTATGCGAATGTTAGAGTAATTAACGCTTGCAGGAAAAAACAGTAGTAAGTGTGCTTAGAAATTGGCAAGCAAATTTCATTTTCTGCGTAAAATCACAGCATGAGTCTGTGAGCACAGTGGAATTGCTGTCAGAGATGTATTTCGTGTCTCTGTGGTTCTTTTGGAAAGTAACCATGCATATGTCTCTTGCAACTGAAAATACACAGTCTGCATAAGCAGACTGTTAGCACACACCCAGCAGTTTATCCTGTAGAATCATGCTGAGTATTCACAAGTGACTGGTGTTTCAGGTAGCAGTGAGTAACGCTAATACATTCAACATCACTAAGGCTGATTTATTTTGCTGGAGTGTAGTCAGTCACCAAGGTCACACATGTTCATGGTCTGAAAAAGCTGTTTGCACATGTGCTGTTTTCTGTGTCTGAAAACTCTAATGAAAATGTATGCGACTGTTAGAGTAATTAACGCTTGCAGGAAAAAACAGTAGTAAGTGTGCTAAGAAATTGGCAAGCAAATTTCATTTTCTGCCTAAAAACACAGAAAACAGTAGTAAGTGTGCTTTGAAATTGGCAAGCAAATTTAATTTTTTGCGTAACATCACAGCATGAGTCTGTGAGCACAGAGGAATTGCTGTCAGAGATGTATTTCGTGTCTCTGTGGTTCTTTTGGGAAGTAACCATGCATATGTCTCTTGCAACTGAAAATACACAGTCTGCATAAGCAGACTGTTAGCACACGCCCAGCAGTTTATCCTGTAGAATCATGCTGAGTATTCACAAGTGACTGGTGTTTCAGGTAGCAGTGAGTAACGCTAATACATTCAACATCACTAAGGCTGATTTCTTTTGCTGGAGTGTAGTCAGTCACCAAGGTCACACATGTTCATGGTCTGAAAAAGCTGTTTGCACATGTGCTGTTTTCTGTGTCTGAAAACTGTAATGAAAATGTATGCGACTGTTAGAGTAATTAACGCTTGCAGGAAAAAACAGTAGTAAGTGTGCTTAGAAATTGGCAAGAAAATTTCATTTTCTGCGTAAAATCACAGCATGAGTCTGTGAGCACAGTGGAATTGCTGTCAGAGATGTATTTCGTGTCTCTCTGGTTCTTTTGGGAAGTAACCATGCATATGTCTCTTGCAACTGAAAATACACAGTCTGCATAAGCAGACTGTTAGCACACACCCAGCAGTTTATCCTGTAGAATCATGCTGAGTATTCACAAGTGACTGGTGTTTCAGGTAGCAGTGAGTAACGCTAATACATTCAACATCACTAAGGCTGATTTCTTTTGCTGGAGTGTAGTCAGTCACCAAGGTCACACATGTTCATGGTCTGAAAAAGCTGTTTGCACATGTGCTGTTTTCTGTGTCTGAAAACTGTAATGAAAATGTATGCGACTGTTAGAATAATTAACGCTTGCAGGAAAAAACAGTACTAAGTGGGCTTAGAAATTGGCAAGCAAATTTCATTTTCTGCCTAAAAACACAGAAAACAGTAGTAAGTGTGCTTAGAAATTGGCAAGCAAATTTCATTTTCTGCGTAACATCACAGCATGAGTCTGTGAGCATAGAGGAATTGCTGTCAGAGATGTATTTCATGTCTCTGTGGTTCTTTTGGGAAGTAAACATGCATATGTCTCTTGCAACTGAAAATACACAGTCTGCATAAGCAGACTGTTAGCACACACCCAGCAGTTTATCCTGTAGAATCATGCTGAGTATTCACAAGTGGCTGGTGTTTCAGGTAGCAGTGAGTAACGCTAATACATTCAACATCACTAAGGCTGATTTGTTTTGCTGGGGTGTAGTCAGTCACCAAGGTCACACATGTTCATGGTCTGAAAAAGCTGTTTGCACATGTGCTGTGTTCTGTGTCTGAAAACTGTAATGAAAATGTATGCGACTGTTAGAGTAATTAACGCTTGCAGGAAAAAACAGTAGTAAGTGTGCTTAGAAATTGGCAAGCAAATTTCAATTTCTGCCTAAAAACACAGAAAACAGTAGTAAGTGTGCTTTGAAATTGGCAAGCAAATTTCATTTTCTGCGTAAAAACACAGCATGAGTCTGTGAGCACAGAGGAATTGCTGTCAGAGATGTATTTCGTGTCTCTCTGGATCTTTTGGGAAGTAACCATGCATATGTCTCTTGCAACTGAAAATACACAGTCTGCATAAGCAGACTGTTAGCACACGCCCAGCAGTTTATCCTGTAGAATCATGCTGAGTATTCACAAGTGACTGGTGTTTCAGGTAGCAGTGAGTAACGCTAATACATTCAACATCACTAAGGCTGATTTCTTTTGCTGGAGTGTAGTCAGTCACCAAGGTCACACATGTTCATGGTCTGAAAAAGCTGTTTGCACATGTGCTGTTTTCTGTGTCTGAAAACTGTAATGAAAATGTATGCAAATGTTAGAGTAATTAACGCATGCAGGAAAAAACAGTAGTAAGTGTGCTTAGAAATTGGCAAGCAAATTTCATATTCTGCCTAAAAACACAGAAAACAGTAGTAAGTGTGCTTTGAAATTGGCAAGCAAAATTCATTTTCTGCGTAAAATCACAGCATGAGTCTTTTATGGCCTTCTTGGACTCCCTGACAAACGCTAATGCATTCAACATCACCAAGGATCATTATCTTTGCAGGAGTGCAGTCAGTCAGCCAGGTTACACATGTACATGCTCTAAAAAAGCAGATTGCACATGTGCTCTTTTCTGCCTCTGTAAACTATAAAGAAAATGTGTCAGACTGTTAGAGTAATTAACAATTGCAAAAAAAAAAAAAATAAGTGTGCTTTTGAATTGCAAATGAAATATCGTGTTCTGCCTAGAATTACACCAAGAGTCTGTGTGCACACAGGAATTGATCTTAGAGATTAAATTCGTGTTGGTTTTCTTGTGTTTTTCACTTGTAGGAAAGGGGTAGATAGTGTAATAAGAAAAGAAAAGATCATAACAAATATAGTAATATATTTAAATTACAAAAAGGTATTTTTTTTTAGTTTCTTTCAGGTATTGCTCCAGAGCAGTGAAGGAAATATAAGATGCCTATAAAATCAAGACAGAGAAAATAACAGAAAAAAAATGTTTATTTGAAGACAACTGGAGGACCCAAGTTAGTTGAAGATGCTCATGTTGGGAAAAAGAAAAAGTCTTCTGGTAAGCAGACAAAGGAATTCTTTAAAAAAATATTCAAAAAAAGGAAAAATTTTAAAAATGCCCCCATTGGAAAAACTGTTTCAAGTAGAAAACAACAGGAGAATAGTGAGAATTTACTAAATGCTAATGTACAAGCAGAAGCTATAAAAATTAACTTGAAAAGAAAATCAGCATTTAAAGAGATCCGTAGGAAAATGTTTCAGAGAAGAGTGATGTCCAATTTGCTAAAGGATGTGAAAAAATATAAGAAAAGAGCTAAATTTTTAAAGAGAAAAAAAGATATTGAAGCCATTGTAGCTAAGGCTTTAGATTTAAAAAGAAAACTATTCATTTTAATTTTGAACAGGATGCGTACATTAGAAAAAATAGTTAATGTAATGAAGTCACAAAGCAAAAAGAAAAGAGTAGTAAAAAGAAATAACTTTTGTAAAGTGTTTTTAGGAGAATGGATGCATAGTTCAAGTACTGAACCATTTTTTAATGAAGAGAGTTATCTTCAAAGTAATAGTTTGCTGCATGCAGTTGACACCAGTGGTCGAGCATATGAAGTTAAGGATAGTTGTGTAATGGAAAAGGAGAAAATGGTTCCAAGAAATGAGGAAGAAGTGATTGCAGATGAGGTTATGGGGAGACGTCCTAAAGCCCCAGTGTATACTTGGAATTGTAGTAGTATTTGTACTTTGCGACAGGAATCTATTGATAAATTACGTGAGTTTTTAAGAGAATATAGTAAAAAGAGTGTTAAACAGAAGATTAAGGTGCTTCAAGGACTAGATCTATGCAGAGTGAGAGGGAATACTGGTTTGCAAGGACACTCTCTGGCTTGTTTATCTAGGAAAGTTTGTCAAAGTGTTTTTCACCATTTTAGGATGCTGGCAGTTCATCATACTGAAATTAGGAAATTTGTGAGAAGATTGTATTTTGCTAAAAGTCCAGCACTAAAGTTAAAGGAGTTGAATAAGGCTCTGTTTCATGGATCTGTATCAGATGTTGAGAAGGTTACTGATGAGATTCAGTTTTGTTACTTTGGTCCAGAACAAGAAAGTGCAGGGAATGACACAGTTATTGAGGAAAATGTGGAAGAGAATGTAGAACCCTCCGTAAATAAGAAATTTGAAGATCAAATTACAAAATTTGCTATCATCTCTAATGAAAGACCAAATATTACTTGTATTTGTTGTCGGAGAAGCCATTACAAAATCCAAACAAGGAATGTTGATCTCTACAAAAAAAGTGAAGAAGAAGATAATTATAAGTGGAAGGATTTTGCAACATATATATTTCTTGAAAATTGTTTTGATTTGGGTGAAGATCATCGTATTTGTAAATACTGTTACAACAAGTTGGAAGAAAATAAAATGCCAGCTAGAGCTGTACATAATAATTTAGAATTGGTTGAAGTTCCTGCAGAACTTTCTGATTTAAATACGTATGAGTCTATACTCATTCAATGTGTCCATTCGTTCCAGACCATAGTACGTATGGAGCCAAAAACAGGCAAATTACCTCCTTCAGATTTACAGAGAGGTTTAAAAGGAAGAGTTGTCTATTTGCCGTTGGATTTGAAAAAAATATGGAAACTATTGATACAGATATTTTGGAAACTGAACCATTAGTTATTCTGGTTAATGGTGTACCTACAAAGAATAAGAAAATTTGGCAGGAGCTGGTAGATGTACGGAAAGTACAAAGAGCAAATTTATATTTGAAAAGGAATAATAAATGGTATGAATCAATTTATATAGATGAAGATGAAGAAGATTTAGTAGGAGACACAGACACACCAACTGGGCAAATTGAAAAAGTAGACAAGTCAAAAGAAGAAGAAATTTAGGAACATTTCAGCATACATCCTCTTCATTCAAAAGAAGTAATGGCAAGCACCATTGATCTGTTTCAAATGAAAAAAGCACAAGGAACTCCCGTGAGTGTATGGGAGGAGAGTTTGGAAGCTCGTTGTTTTCCCCAGCTGTTTCCTACAGGAGAAGGTGGACGATATGATGAACGTCCAGTCCAGATTCCTGCTTTGGAGTATCGGACTACAAGATTATATGCAGAAGATCCCAGATTTCGTCAAAGTATTCCTTATTTGTTCCATTTGTTCCATTTGTTATTTGAAAGTGACTTGTCTGCACTATCTTATGCAGTAAACCACATTTTAAAAAGTGGAACACATCTACATAATGTGTCTGCTAAGGATTTTATGAACAAAGTGCAGCAGCGAGATGATCATTTGGAATCACAATTGATCAATCTGATGGCTTGTCAGCGTGGGACGAATGAATATTGGTACCGACACCATGGAGAATTGAAATGTATGTTATGGAATTTAGGAACTCCAACATGGTTTCTAACCCTAAGCTGTGCAGAGTACGCTTGGGATGATTTACTGGATTTTCTACGAGAGGCAAATTCAAACATTAAAAACATCGAATACAAGACAGCAGGAGAATTGTGCTCATTGGATCCGGTTAATGTTTGCAGATATTTCAATCATAGATTTGAGGCTATGATGTCCTTTATCTGCAATAAAAAAAATCCACCACTTGGAGAAGTTGTGGATTTCTTTTGGAGAAAAGAGTACCAAGCAAGAGGTGCTCCTCACATTCATATGCTGTTGTGGATCAAGGATGCTCCAAAATTTGGAACAGATGCTGATGAAGCAGTGTTATCTTTCATTGAAGAATATGCAACATGTGCTATACCTAAAAGCACAGAAGAGAAAAAGTTAAAAGAGCAAGTTTTACGTTTCCAATGTCATCGCTGTGGAAAATACTGTCGACGGAAGTACAAGACCAAAGATAAATTCTACACAAAATGTCGATTTGGATTTCCACGACCTGTTCTTTCAAAAGGAAGAGTCAACAGTTTTATGTCAGCTGTGCGACATACTATTACAAGAAAATCTCCCAAAAATACGTACAACCTAAGAAGAAAAGAAGAGTCAAAATATATAAATGACTACAACCCAGTCATTTTATCCATGTGGAATGCTAACATGGATATTCAGTATGTGGCAGACAATTCTATTGCTGTTGCTCGGTATGTCACATCTTACATTACTAAATTTGAGAAAACGGAATTGAAGGAAATGTGGGAAGAGATTTCTCACGAGAAGACTGTCAGTAAGAAGCTGTACAGTTTCAGTTTAAAGATGTTATCGCATCGAGAAATTGGATCCTACGAATGTTCAGATAGGTTATCATCTGCAAGTCTATACTCGAAATCAAGAAGAATAATTTGGGTCAGTTTAGGCCTTGCGGGAATGCGAAATCGGGTACTGAAATCTGTTGGAGAAATTGAATATTTGGCCGAGAACGACCCAGAAAGTACAGATATTTTGAAAACAAACATGTTGGACACATATTACCCAAAAAGAAGTCATCATCTTGAGAACATGTGTCTCTATGAAGTGCTGCAGAACTACATATTTACACGGAAAGCCACAGAAGACATCAACAATGGAAAATATAAAGTCAATGGTGAGGAAGGATGTTTAGTGAAGCAAACAAAAGGAAGTTTGATTAATCACAGGAAGCTGAGTTGTGACACTACTGACAAAAAGGAATTTTACTACTTGGCACTTTTACAGTTGTTTAAACCATGGCGTTCAGAGGACGAACTACTTGGAGAATTTCAAAGCTATGAGGATTCATTTAATGCATGTAAAGATACCATTGAATGCAGTATTTTCAGGAATTATGTCCAAATGTTAAACGAAGAAATTGAACAGGAAGCTACAATTGCAGCTGAAGTAGCTAGAGACAGTTCTCAAGACAGCCAAAGTTCTGGAACGCTCAGTCAAGATCCACTAGGACAGCCAATCTTAGAAAATGAAGCTGCAATAGCCATGACTGAAGTGGAAACGGCTATGAATCAAGCTCAGGAAGATTTAATAGACTTACCAGATTTGGAACAACAACTGAATGAAGAACAACGACAAATTTATGAAGAAGTCAGAAAAAAATTGATCACGGATTACTACATGAAAATAAAGAGTGCACATGCACATCATTTGAACCAATTAGGTTGTATGTGAGTGGACAAGCTGGAACTGGGAAAAGTTTCTTAATTAAAGTCATCAGAAGCTACCTACAGCAAAAAACTGATTCAACTTTATCTTGTGTTGTTACTGCTCCAACTGGGTTAGCAGCATATAATATAAAAGGAATTACTCTCCATCGCTTGCTAATGTTACCAGTGGAGCATGAGAACAAAATAGAATATCACATGCTAACTGGCGAAGCATGTTTCGAAGTTTCAAGAGTGTTGAAGAAGATGCAAGTTCTCATTATTGATGAGGTAAGCATGGTATCAAACTTAATGCTTGCCTTTGTGCATTTAAGAATGCAGCAAATTCTAAAAAGAGACTATGACGTGCTATTTGGTGGAAAACATGTTATAGTTTTTGGGGATCTACTGCAGCTCACTCCAGTTAAAGGACAACCAGTGTTTAATACTGTGACACATGAGGACACGAAGAAGTCATTAGGAAGCATTGGTAATGCGAATATTTGGTCATTCTTTGAGTACAAAGAACTCACTACCAATATGAGGCAAGCAAATGATGAAGAATATGGAAGTATTCTGAAAGATATCAGAATTGGACTACTCACAGAAGTAGGCAGAAAAGCATTACAGAGTCGGTTGCTACATAATTTATTTCCAAGTGAAGAAATAGTTGCAGAGAAAATTTACAAGAACATTGCAGAAAAAAATACTGTAATCTGCTTAATGCCAACACTACGTGAATGCTTGATATTCAATGAGGAACTTTTGAAATTGGAAAAGGAAGAGATTAAGAAAATGGAAGCAGTGGACAAAATCCAACATGAAAGAATTACTATTACATTAACAGGCGAACTGAAAAATAAATTGGATTCTCTAGAGAAGAACATTTCGAAAACAGCTGGATTAGAAAAAAATCTATATCTTTGCATGAACTGTCGAGTATTTCTAAGGAGAAATTTGGATGTTGAAAAAGGTTTAGTGAATGGAGCTATGGGCAAAGTTGTGGGTTTTGTTAACTACCAGAAAAAAGAAGGCATTGAGTATTTAAAAATAAAATTTGATCAGATTGAAGAGGTAAAACACATTAGTCGTTGTTCAGTCCGTTTTTTGCTTGTGAAAGACTTATATGTACGTAGGAAGCAGTTTCCATTTTCTCTAGCATATGCTGTAACTATTCACAAGTGTCAAGGATTAACTGTTGATAGTGCATTTGTAAACATTGGATCTACTGTGTTCAAAGAAGGTATGGCATATGTTGCTTTGCCACGAGTGAAAACATTATCTGGTTTATTCATGATAGACTTTGATGACTCAAAAGTTAGTGCTGATGCAAATTGTGTTAAGGAGTATAATAGATTAAGAAGAACCTATGCTCCTCATTTAGGTCAGTATCCTGTGTTGGAGAAACGTGTTGTTTGTCGGAAAAGGAGATTTGAGAATATCTGTAATGAGGATGTAGAGAAGAGAAAACAAAAAGACAGTGATGTGATTGCAAGCAAAAAGAAAAAGGACAATGTTGAACAGGTTGTTGGTTGCCATTTTGAAAATAGCTCTGGTGTCAACTGCTACGCAAATGTAGTGCTGAATGTTGTATTTTATCTTGAAAGTTTGCAAGAGCAGATAATAGAAAATCATGAAAAAAGATTCTGTTCTGTGCTAAGTCTTCTTTATGAGAAACTGAGTGTTGATAAAGCTAAAATAGAAAGTGCGAATGAAATTAGAAATCTATTAGATGTTTGTTCAGGACGAACACAGTTTTCTCAAAATGTCCAGCAAGATGCACAGGAATTCTTGATGTACATCCTTTTGGTACTTGAAGATGAAGGGGTAGAAATAGAAAATATGTTAGGTCTCTCTTATAAATGGGAACATAGTTGTGAAAACTGTTTCTACACATGCAGCTCTAATGTTGATTCTGAAAGGTTTATCTATTTAACATTGCCAGAGACTAAATCAGTGACTTTTAGTAAATTAGTTAAAGATGCCAATCACAACATGGAATGTTCTAAATGTAAATCAGACATGTTTTCAACGTTATTTTTAAAGAAATATGGACAGTATGTAATTTTAATGATGCAACGTTGTAGAGCTGATGGAACAAAATTGGACACTTTAATAAAGAAATTTACAGGACAGCAATTATCAATTTCTGGCAAAACTTTTGTAACAGTTGCAATAATTTTCCATGATGGGCCTTTTGTAACTTCTGGTCATTACACAGTTTTTCTTAAATGTGAAAAAGGCTGGACACTGTGTAATGATTCTGAATTGGTTTTCAAGCAACGTTTGCCTTTTGATTTAGCAAATTCCTATTTAATTTTTCTGAAACCAAAATTTTAGAAAGAAATTGCAACATCTGTAGAAAACATTATTACAATTAAATTGGATTACCATCGGAAATGTCATCAAAAATTATTATAAAAATTACCATTTGGCCTTACGGAAAGGTAATAATTTGCATTGTGGACTTCTTTGACACAAATTATTTTGGTGATTATGCTTATGCAACAGAATTTTCAGATGATATTTACTGAAATTAGTTATTGTTCTTACGTGAGATTTATATTGCAAATGTTTCATTTCTATTACGGTATGTTTTAGTGAGAAGAGATTCTGGGCTTTTTTTAAACAATCTTTCTGATTGTTTTTTTTTTTGCCCGCTGTTAAGTGATGAATACAATTGCTTTTACGATTTACAGTAAGATGCAATATATTCTGAAAACAGAAAAAAAAGGGCAAAAATATGTTTGTTGAAATATGAAAATATGTGCACTGTATTCTAAAATGTATTGTTAAATATTAATACCTTATTCTTTTTTTACAGATTGAGAAAGGAAAAATATAAAAATAAACTTCTTTATAGAAAGTAAAATAAATCACTTATTTTTCTTTAAGTTATTATCATTGTCAGGTAAGTGTGAAATTTCTGGAATTATCACACATTTACTTTAATGCTCACTTTTTTTCACTACTCTTCTCTATGCTTTTCTCATTTCTGTAGTAGTCCCTCATGGACCTTGTAGGTTGATTAAATTTTTTGGGTTTTAAAAAAAAAAAAAAAAAAATGCGCGTACGGTAAAAAAAAAAAAAAAAAAAGTCATTTAAAAATTTTTATAAAAAGTTAAGAGGTAAGGTTGGCTCTTAAAAGAACCATTGTGTTCATAAAGGGAAAGAGGAAAGAAAGAATGGGAATACTAACAAGGACCACAGATGTGCTGGTCTATCCTATTGTTTATGAGGGAAACACTGGTCTCCGCATGAACAATAAGGCCATGACATCTTGTGCACCTCATTGTAACCCTCCCAAAACGAGGGTTTATATCCAGAGGACCAGAAAAGGGTGATGCTCCCACCGCAGAGGAAGGGCTCAGCTGAGCTGCCGAAGATGTACTCGGCTGAGCTTCTGCAGGTGTGCTTGGGTGACTTACTGGAGATGTTTCTCCAGTATGTCTAGCATAAGTCCTGGGATGTTTATCCTTAATGTGTCTAACCATAGAGTGATTTCCAAAGGAATACTTCTTCCTAGGATTCCCTCTAGATAAGACACGCTCACAAAGTGAGCAGGTGACTAAAGGAGCATTTACCTTTTTCTGCCCCTCTGGATAGGTGAAATATTCCCATACAAAAGAAGTCTTTTGTTTCCTCCTTCTCTCTCTGATGATGCTGCTACCAGGCTCACTCTCAGAAGAGGACTGCTGTTCTGCCATTGTATCACAAAGACAACTCAGCTCCTTCTCCTAAGGGATCATAAGCAGAAATGAGGGGAATGGGTGTGGTGTAGGAGAGTTCTAGAACTGAAAGTAGTTTAAACCAATCAAAAGTGTTGTTTCTTGATCACATGACCCACCGTGCGCGTACGTTACGCTTACGGAGTGCTTACGGAGCGCTTACGGTAAAAGTAAGCATGCGCGTATAAAAGACACGCGCGCATGTGCATAACAGGCACGCTCCAACACTTCCGCGTAACATACGCGTGTAACGTATGCGCTTACGCGTCACGTACGCAGTACGGACGTGTACGCAAATTGCGTAACCATACGCAAACAGAGTAGAAATATTACGTACATAAAGCAAAACTTGCGCTTACAGTAAGCTTACCATACGCGCACGTAAAAAAAAAAAAAAAAATGGAAAAAAAGATTCACTATGTTATACTACTATATCTTACCTGTTTGGTTAAAAAAAGGTGAAAAATTATATATTGCAGAATTTTTTTAATTTTACCATAGTGTTTAAAGAGAATATAAAGTAAAAAAAAGAGATGTAAAAAACTTTGCAAAAATAAAAAAACAAAAATATTTCACACATGTTAAATATAAGAATTAGCATTTAAAAAACCATACAAATTCACTGAAAAACCCATGGGTTTCACACACGTTATAGTTAGGAATTAGCATTTAAAAAACCTTGCAAATTCAGTGAAAAAACCATAGGTTTCACAGACGTTATAGTTAGCTGGACATTTCACTCGTAAAAAACCATTGAAATTCCCCCGTTATAGTTAGTTAAGCTAACTATAACTCGCGCACCCGCAATCCACTGCTGATGACGTCACATATAACATCACTCATGACATGGTCACTGACATCACTCATGACATCACTGATGACATCTCAAATGACATCACTGATGACATCACTGATGTTGGAGGCGTTCTTGCCTCAGGGCAACTTGGTTTTTGGATTTAAGCACGGCAGCCTGGCCGTGAAGGATGCCACACCCCTGTAGCTTTGAAGGGGGCCCCACAGGTTTCGAAGGCTTTGGAGCCTCAGGCACAGCAAAGGTCAAATTACAAGACCGAAGTTTCTGCTCCAAAGCCCACTGGGGCTGATGTTATTTTTATCTTTTATAAGGACACTGAAATAAACTGAGCCCACTGGGGAAATACTAACTCGATGTTTAAACTACATGTACCAGCATGCTGAAACCGGAACTCACGTGAGAGACCCAGGAGGGGCTTTAAAAGAATGCATGCAATCAATGGTGCTTTCGAGTCATTTAGTTTTATCAGCTGCCATCCTCTGACGAAGGAGCCCCTGAGCTCTGAAACGCGTAAGGAGAACATTTCTTTTGGAGCAGAAATTGCCGGTTTGACAATAAATGGCTTTTGCAAGCACTTTGCTGTTGGAGGCGTTCTTGCTTAAGGGCAACTTGGTTTTTGCATGTATATATATATATATATATATATAATCAGGTACAGACAACACCGTGCTGTAAGTTCATAAAGTGCTCTTTATTACGTGAAAAACAGCATTTGTGGGAAATAGCTAGTGAGAGGGTCTCATTGTCTTCAGAGGAGAGGCTCCGCTGGGATAGGTTCAGGACAGTCATGCTTCCACCTTTCTGCCCCTTGTCTCTATTCCCACGGGCATTGTCTCATCATTTTTTCCTCCTCTCTTTGGCTTGCTTGTTCCTCTTGTTTTTCCTCTGCCTCCTAGTCCCCTTCCCCTTTGTGCATTTTGCTCCTGATAAAATTCTTTCCTGCCTTGGTTCATCATCTGGAACTGTAATAAAAAATTGCTTTTATTTTTTTGTGTATCTAGATTGCTGTCTTGATTCAGTCCAGTTGTTGAAACATCCGATAAGCTTCCATCCGAAACGTCGCTTTCGCTAATGCCAGGCTGCGCACAAGCTTTTATTTGATATTAACATGGCACGTTTATAGAACTCACAGCGGTGTAAACTTTAACACTGTATTTATTAAATTAACGCACTATTCGGCCACCCGCTGGATATGCTCCAGACCCGATTCCTCAAAACGATCTATTGCACTGCACATACGCATATAATCATTATACTTTCTTCAGTATCTTTTATATTATGCCATCGACGCGTTCACTAAGAGCACTTCACAGCACCGCACTACAGATGTTTCACGTTCTACTCTATTTATTTTTTTCTAACAATATGGCAAGACAAGAACTACCAACCAAATGCATGACCCTTTATATATATCATTGCTTATAAATGGACACATTAACCATAATCGGATCTTTGATCTAATGTATCAGATATATGTATGTTAGGATGTGGAACCTCATTTAGTTAATTTTTGTTTTTATTTAGACTACACCTGAAGAAGTGCACATGAGTGCACGAAATGCATTGGGAACTTTTTCAAAGAATGTTGAAACATCATTAGAAGATGATTAAAATTATACAACATACAAATGGATATATTCATGGACTGAATTAAAAAATTCTTTTTTCAATTGAATAATCGCTTTAAAATTATTGAGGACATTT
This sequence comes from Triturus cristatus, assembly GCF_964204655.1. NCBI lineage: Eukaryota > Metazoa > Chordata > Amphibia > Caudata > Salamandridae > Triturus > Triturus cristatus. Next base: position 936,206,169 of record NC_140592.1, read on the forward strand.
ATCTTGAACTGATGTGAATTGCACACGCGATCAATATCGCAGCGCCCAGAGGGTCGTCCTCTAAGATTAAAGGATGTATGCATTAGTAGTAGAGATGAACCAAGGCAGTACAGAATTTTATCAGAAGCCTCTCCTCTGAAGAAAAGGAGACCCTCTCTCTAGGTTTGTCCTTTTGTCCTTCCATGAATCTGAATTTCCCACAAACCAGAATTGATCTATTTTACTTCTCACGGAGACTTAAGTTAAAAAAGTGGTTTGCCACGCAACACACTATGTGAATACATATAATCTCACATTCACGGAGCACATTAGCAAAAGTTCGACTGAATTTTTGAATGTCAACCTTGCAGTTCGAGGAAAGACTCTAGAAACAAAACTGTTCAGAAAGAAAACAGCTGGTAACAGTATTTTGAGTGCCAACAGTTCGCATCCCCGTAATCTCATTTACAGCATCCCCTATGGGGAATTACTGCGTGCTAAACACAATTGCAGTTCAGAAGCACTTTTTTCAAATGAAAAAGAGATCATGTGCAAATGCTTCAGGGAGCGGGGCTACAGCCAGAAAACCATCAATGAAGCATGTAACAGAGTAGAAAATGCAACTAGGAATGAGTTCCTACACCTGAGCAGGGAAAAGGATGCAACCAATACCATGAGATTTATCACTACTTTCTCTGGTCAGGCATATGAGGTCTGAAGGATATTCAAAAAACATTGGCATGTGCTATTGACTGATGATAATTTGAAGACTAATCTCAGGAGTAATCCGCAGATCACTTTTAGAAAAAGTCAATCTTTACGAGATGATCTTAGTCATAATCATGTCACTAAAGAAAGACGGAGTGATAAAGGACAACCTGGGTTCAGGTGTTGTAGAAATTGCAAAACATGTAGTAAAAGTAATGACTGCATTAAGCTTGCAATACCTAATTCAAAAAGAGAATTCCTGATTAAAAAACCTCTAACCTGTAACACTATGTACTGTGTGTACATTTTGATCGGTCTGTGCTGCAAGTTTTATGTAGGCAGCACGATACATCATGCTAAAAAGAGAGTACTAGAGCACATTCGTGCAATACGGCACAACAACAGGCAGTATCCTGTAGCACGCCATTTCTATGACTGTCATTATCAAAATGAAAATCTGTTGAGAAGGATTGTCATTGATGCTTTAAATATGGGGGTCAGAGGTGGGAACCGTGAACTCTCATTACGAAAACTTGAATCCAGGTATAAAATTGACCTTGAGAGTTTAGTACCAAATGGTTTGAATTCCAGTGAAGAACTTGCGATCTATTTGCATGAATAAAAATGTAAATATGCACACTGTATTCAAGATGTAAATATTAGTGCAGTTTCCTATTTTGGTGATATTAACATGTAAATAATGTTTCTATTTTTTAGGTGTGGGCACTTCTTTCGACAATGGCACCAATTCAATGAAATCTGTTCAAAGGGGTATTTTGTTTGATTCTCATTTCCGAAACGCGTCGGCAAGGCAGTCCAAGTGTAATGGAGGGCAGGATGTCAATTGTTGCCTGAGTGCATCCCCAACCTTTTGGGCAACTTGGAGCATGATATTTAACGGCAGCCTACGCCGTGGGGAGTGCACCATCGCAATAACTGCGGGCACGGACCTGGGAATTTGCCCGGCATAACCGTGAGGCCATAACACCGAGGATTTTTACTCTCATTGCCTTGGAGTCCATTGGAGGACAAATAAAGTTTAAGAGATCGCTGCAAAAGGGAAATACATCTCCCAGAAGGCAATATGCCTATGACTCTTTTAAAAGTGCCTATCAGGATGCGAGAGACAGATCACGACAGCCTATCCGAAGGTTCAATTTAAATAATAGCGTGATGTACAGCAGCGAACCTTATGCCAAAAGCCTTTGAAGAAGGAACACATTTCCGAAACGCGTCTGCAAGGCAGTCCAAGGGTAATGGAGGGCAGGATGTCAATTGTTGCCTGAGTGCATCCCCGACCTTTTGGGCAACTTGGAGCATGATATTTAACGGCAGCCTACGCCGAGGGGAGTGCACCATCGCAATAGCAGCGGGCACGGACCTGGGAATTTGCCCGGCATAACCGTGAGGCCAAAACACCGAGGATTTTTACTCTCCTTGCCTTGGAGTCCATTGGAGGACAAGTAAAGTTTTAGAGACCTCTGCAAAAAGGGAAATACATCTCCCAGAAGGCAATATCCCTATGACTCTTTTAAAAGTGCCTATCAGGAGGCGAGAGACAGATCACAACAGCCTATCAGAATGTTCTATTTAAATAAAAGCGTGATGTACAGCAGCGAACCTTGTGCCAAAAGCCTATGAAGAAGGAACACATTTCCGAAACACGTCGGCAAGGCAGTCCAAGTGTAATGGAGGGCAAGATGTCAATTGTTGCCTGAGTGCATCCCCGACTTTTTGGGCAACTTGGAGCATGATATTTAACGGCGGCCTACGCCGTGGGGAGTGCCCCTTCGCAATAACAGCGGGCACGGACCTGGGAATTTGCCCGGCATAACCGTGAGGCCACAACACCGAGGATTTTTACTCTCCTTGCCTTGGAGTCCATTGGAGGACAAGTAAAGTTTTAGAGATCGCTGCAAAAGGGAAATACATCTCCCAGAAGGCAATATGCCTATGACTCTTTTAAAAGTGCCTATCAGGAGGCGAGAGACAGATCACGACAGCCTATCAGAAGGTTCGACTTAAATAAAAGCGTAATGTACAGCAGCGAACCTTGTGCCAAAAGCCTATGAAGAAGGAACACATTTCCGCAACGCGTTGGCAAGGCAGTCCAAGTGTAATGGAGGGCAGGATGTCAATTGTTGCCTGAGTGCATCCCGACCTTTTGGACAACTTGGAGCATGATATATATATATATATATATATATATATATATATATATATATATATATATATATATATATATATATATATATATATATATATATATATATATATATTATATATATCTCAAGGCTCCAATGCTCCCCTTCCTGGAACATAAGCCAGCACTCGTGTGGTAGTTGCAAAAAGTTTTTAATGTCCCCAAAGCAACAACAAACGGCTTTCGGTTTTTGCGCCTTCGTTGGACACTGACGAAGGCTCAAAAGCCGAAACATGTTTGTTGTTGCTTTGGAAACATTAAAAACTTTTTGCAACTACCCCACAAGTGCTGGCTTATGTTCCGGGAAGGGGAGCATTGGAGCCTTGATTTATTTCACGGTACACCACCGTGATGCCGGCACCTGTTTGTGAGTTCTTCCAACTTTTGGTGTGGACTGAGCAGTGATATATATATATATACATATACATATATATATTACCTACTGGCGGTCACCAGTAGGTAGTTATAGTTAGGACCCTGTTTCCATAGGAAATCCGCAACATTCTATTTTGAATAACTTTGGCGCCGGTCGACGAATCCTCGCGAAATTTTCAAAATAGGTGGGGCGCTGCGCTCCGCTCCTACCCTGAAAGTCTCGGGGGGATTCGTCAAGCGGGGGCTGAGATAAAAGGGGGGTCCCAAAACGCGTTTTTCCCATGCATTTTTCCATAGGACCTTTAGACACAGCTACAGCCCGAACGGCTGAACAGAGTTCCTTGAAATTTGGCAGAGAGGTAGTCTACAGGTCAAGGAAGTGCCTTTTGTAGGTTTGGTGTAAATCTGTTCAGTAGATTCTGAGAAAATAGCCTTTAAATCAATATATATATCTGAGCCAGCTTACGGTGCGCTTACGGTGCGCTTACCGTACGCGTACGGTGACGTGCGCGAGCGAGATTCTGATTGGCTGTTCGATCTAAGTAAACATTCGAATCGGTCGAAACCAGGAAGCGGTGGCCGCCATTTTCTCTCTCGCACTCTGAGGGGGGCAGCATAAACAAAGTCCAAAAACATCTAAAGGGGCAGTATATTCAGTTCTAAACCACCCAGCATCGATATAGGTGTTCCCCAACAACCCCCAAGGCCAAAAAAACAATTTTAATTTTTTTCGAAAAATCGCCGATTACGCTTACCGTACGCGTACGGTTAAAAATATTTTTTTTAAAAAACATTATCCCCACTTTCCCCACCCCGTGTGCAAATTGTGCCCGTCGGGCACCATTTGTGCATGGCCCATAACTTTAATTGAAACTACAAATGAATTCCTTTCACAAGGAAGCGCATAATATGTCCCCCATGTGCGCACGGTGCGCGAAGCGCATCGTGCGTACATGGCCCATCCCGCGTAACGTGGGCACGCGGTGCGCGTAGCGCACCGCGTGACCACCGTGCGTGCACGGCACTAACTGCGTAAAGTGGGCGCGCGGTGCGCGAAGGGCACCGCATGCTCACTGTGCGCGCACGGTGCGCGAAGCGCACCGTGCGCGCACGGAACGAACTGCGCTAACTGGGCGCGCACGCCACGAATGGCGTAAAGTAACTTAGCATTTAAAAACCGTACAAATTCACTGAAAAAACCATAGGTTTCACACACGTTATAGTTAGGAATTAGCATTTAAAAAACCTTGCAAATTCACTGAAAAAACCATAGGTTTCACACAAGTTATAGTTAGCTGTACATTTCAATCGTAAAAAACCAATGAAATTCCCCCGTTATAGTTAGTGCAGGCAACTATAACTCACGTGACCGCAATCCTCTGCTGATGACATATGTGTCTTTATGAAAAAAAATATTTGTAATATATGTATAGCTAAAATTTAATGGAAGAAGACATGGGCAAATAAGTGTCTAAATACAGTATTAGCATCAGCAGAGGATTGCGGTTGCGTGAGTTATAGTTGCCTGCACTAACTATAATGGGGGAATTTCATTGTTTTTTTACGATTGAAATGTACAGCTAACTATAACTTGTGTGAATCCTATGGTTTTTTCAGTGAATATATATATATATATATATATATATATATATACACATATATATACATATATATATATCAAATTAAAACAAATAATAGCAATTGATATATTTGAACAACATTAAGAAAAGCATTGAAGTCTGTGAATAATAGATATACTATTCCCACTCCAGTTTTTGTAACAGTATTTAAAGCTTCGGCTTTCAGAGGGGTTACACTTGCTAGTCCCACTCCCAACAGGTCAACATTAGGGAAAGTATTAGACTTAGGAAGGGTAAGATTTACTGTTCCAGCTCCAGCTTGTGCAACAGTAGGGAAAGTGATGGTAAGATTTACTATTCCCACTCCAGTCTGTGCAACAGTAGGGAAAGCGTTGCACTTCGGAGGAATAAGATTTATTATTCCCACTCCAGGCTGTGGAATAGTAGGGAAAGTGTTGGACTTTGGAGGAATTACATTTGCTATTCCCACTCCAGACTGTGCAACAGTAGGGATAGTGTTGGACTTCAGAGGGGTTAAATATACTATTGCCACTCCTGTCTGTACAGCAGTAGTGAAAGCTTTGGACTTCGAGGGGGTAATATTTAAAATTCCCACTCCAGTGTGGGCAGTGGTAGAGAAAGCATTGGACTTTAGACGGGTTACATTTAGTAATTATCAATGTTTTTATTTTATTTATTTATTACTTAATTAACTTCCTATACCATACCCCCACAAACATAGCAGCCCACATTTAAATATAGCTAAAGTGAAGAAGTAGAACATGATTTACATAATTGATACTCCATTAGCTAATTCATTAACAATTAATCATTGTTGGTTATTTATTGCATAATTAATGCCCCACCCTATACCCCTACAAACCTAGCAATTTGCAATTACAATATAACTAAAATACACCCATATTACATAATGAACATAATTATCAATTACATAAATAATAATAAATAAATAAGTGATAATTATTACTTAATTAATTTCCCTCCCTATATCCCTACAAACCCAAAAGCCACACCTAAAATATAACTAATATATAAAGTTATTACACAATTTACATAAGTTATAATCATATAAGGAATCAATAACACATTAATAATTCATTTTTAATTAATTATTACTTAATTAACTTTTCAACCTCTACTCCTACACACTCAGAAGCCCACACCTAAAATGGAATTGAAAAATATAATTATTACATAATTCCCATGATTGATAATCAATTAAATTAATAATAATTAATTGTTAATTCATGATTACTTAATTAACTTCCTACCCTATACCCCTACAAACCTAGCAACCCACTAGAACACTAAAAATTACTATTAGCAAATAAAATTATAAATCACTTAAAATTATAAACTAGAATTACAAACATTAACAATTATACAAACAATAATAACACATAAAATTAATATATGAACAAAAACACATTCCATAATTTGAAAACAATATTTTTTACAACTATCTTATGGAAAACAATATTACCAACAATGATACTCTCAACAACTATATTGTTCACTTGAAATAATCAATATTCTTGGCAACGATATTTCTGCATCACTGTATTTTTGTCTCACAGTATGTTTTTTCCCCGATATTTGCAACTCAATATTTTGGCCAAATACCCTGAGGACACTGCGTGCTGTTTGCTACCTAACCAATAGACTGTACATTGAGAAAGAAGTATATATAAATCTAATTGGATCCCCCAGAGTATCAAATGCTGCCCCAGTTCCGAGTCATAGAAAAACAATGTTCCTCTATGAATCATTTGTCCATTCTCTAATATAATAATAATAATAATAATAATAATAATAATAATAATAATAATAATAATAATAATGGAATTTTTTTAAGCGCACAGCTACCCCCAACGGGGTGTCCCAGCACTGAGGCAGGCAGGGGCAAGCCAAGAAGGCAGAAAAGCTAGTCGGAGCGACTAAATAACCAGGTTTTTAGGGACCTGCGGAACTCCAATTCAGACTGAATCAGGCGGAGTTCAAGCGGCAAAATATTCCAGTATTGAGTAGCACCCACCTCCAAGGATTTGCCTCCCATTCTAGATTTTGCGAGGCGAGGGATAACAAGAAGATGCTTGTTATTTGATCGAAGAGATCTGGCTTGAATGTAGGGACAAAGTGTCTTTCTTAAGTATAGCGGGCCTGTACCTTTACTAGCTCGGAAGGCTAAGGTCAAAGCCTTGAATTCAATTCGTTTGACAATGGGTAGCCAATGAAGTTGTTGCAAGTATGGGGTGATATGATGACGTAGAGGAGTCCCGCAAATTAACCGAGCTGCCGCGTTTTGAACTGTCTGCAGTCTACGAATCAGGCCAAGTGAAAGACCCAGATATAGCCCATTGGCGTAATCCAAGTGGGAAGTAATCAGCGCATGAACCACCGTTTTACGAGTAGCATTGGGGTGATAATTGATGATTTTTTTAATAATTTTGATTTTGCCGAGGCAGGCGGCCGACACCATTTGAACCTGTGTAGACAAGGACAAATGTTTGTCCCATCTAACACCTAGGTTCTTAATTGAATCCTTGGGTAGGGGAGCAGAGCCCAATTCATCCAGCCACCACAGGCTCGAAGAGAGGGGACAAGGTTGATTAAAAAACAAGATCTCAGTCTTGTCAGCATTAAGTTTTAAAAAATTCTGATCCATCCAGGTCGCAATATTTTTCAGGCATTCTTTTAACGGATTGAAAGTAGAGGTGAGAGCATCCCGAAAGGTGAACAGAAGCTGGGTATCATCCGCATAGGATATAATTTTGATCCCAGTATTTGCAATCAGTTCAGCCAAATGGGTCAAATATACATTAAAAAGGAGCGGGCTCAGGGCAGAGACCTGAGGCACACCCCACTTGAGAGGTTTAATAGGAGAAGTGTAAGGGTGCATCCGAACTTGTTGTTTGCAATCAGATAAAAAAGATGATATCCACTTCAACACGATACCCTGGATGCCAATATCCCTAAGCCGATTCAGGAGGATAGGATGGGAGACGGTGTTGAATGCTGCAGATAAATCTAGCAGCACCAACACCGCCTTAGAGCCTCCATCCACCGCCCAGCGTATAGCATCAGCCATTTCAATCAAAGCTGTTTCCGTGCTATAGCCGGGCCGGAAGCCAGATTGAGAGTCATGAAGGAGATCATTAGTCTCAATATAGGCAGCCAGTTGCTGATAGACCAGTTTCTCCAAGACCTTAGCAGGAGCAGCAAGTAACGAGATAGGTCCATAGTTACTGGTGATTTCAGGATCTGCATTCACTTTTTTTAGAATGGGTAAAAGAAAAGCATGTTTCCAGACTGCAGGGTAAATACCCTGTCTAAGTGAAGAATTCCAAATATCGTTCAAATAGGGATTAAGGAGTTCTGCCAAGGCCCTATATTGCTTAGCTGGCCAGGGGTCACTTGGCAAGCCAGATTTACACTTCTGCAGTTCAAGAAGAGAGGCATCAATGGAAACATCAGCAAATTCTGATAGCACAGAGATGGGGGTTGACCTTGAATAGTCATCCCCATGTAGCAGGGGCGTCTCCCGAGGTTCAGGGAAGGAGGCATAGATCAGAGCTATTTTTTCCTCGAAAAACTCAGAGAGACTATTACAAAGCTTCTGTGATGGGGATGAGTGAGGGAAAGAGCTGACGGATCAGTGAAAGATTTCACTATTTTAAAAATTTCTCTCAAAGAGTTTTTAGCACTGTGAATATAATTGGCAAGAAAATCTCTTTTATGTCCAATAAGGAGTTTGCGATACTCTTTGAGTGCCGCACAATAGTCTGCTTTACTGGCCGTAGAATAAGTAAGTCTCCAGCTGCGCTCTAATTTTTTGCATTCGGATATCTTCGATCTGAGCTCCTCCGAAAACCAGGGAGCAGAAGGAAGAGATCTATGTGACTTTATAACTTTCAAAGGAGCAAGAAAATCAAGCGCATCAACTACCCACTCATTTAAGTTTAAAATGCTGTTTTCAAGGTCTGTGGAAGGGCATGGCTTGGAGTTCAAAAGATGTTGAATTAGATGATCCGGAGAAGCTCTCCTCCAGTTTCTCCTATACTCATTAGGAGTAGAAGTGATTCTTCCAATGCCAGTCATCTGAAATAAAGATGGGATCAAATAATGATCTGACCATGGTACAGGCAATGGAGAGTCAACAGCAATCTCAGGAAAATTAGTGAAAGTCAAATCCGAGGTGTGGCCTGCCTTGTGGGTTGGGTGGGATACGTGTTCTGATAGACTACAACCAGCTAGTGTAGAAATAAAGTTGGAGCTATGAGGGCAGAGGAGATTATCCACATGTAGATTCAAGTCCCCAAGCACCATAAAGTTGGAATAGCGTATACTGGCTTGAGAGATGAAATCAGCTAGAATAGGAATTTGATTAAGACTAGCATTAGGAGGTCTATAGAGCAACAAGCCAGAGCAAGAAAAGGATGCTGAGAGTTTAATACAAACAGAAAGGCCTTCAATGGAGTCTAGCTGATTAAGGTTAATAGCTACCAACTCCCAATTTGTTTTATAGATGATAGCTACTCCACCACCCTGTTTCCCTTTTTGTCTATTGGCACAAACTATGCCATAGTTATCAGGAATAGCTAAGGTCAGCGTAGGATTGGTGTCCTCCCGCAGCCATGTCAGAAATAACCAATCCCAATTATTATCATTTATGGATTGGAAAATATCCAGTGCATGCTTTGTTAATGATCTACAGTTTATCAGAGCGACCAATAATTGGCCAATGTATATTTGCAAATGTAATAGATTTGAGAGAGCACACTCACTTTGTAAAAACTGCCCTCACCCATAACAAGTTGTGGCATGCTTCATCATAGGGCTGCTACTGACGCCTCTGCGCAAAACCAATGCTAGAGGCGGAGAAATAGGGAGGGGTAAACAATACAACAGTGATAAACACAGAAGGAAGAGACAGGATCCTAAAGTGCAGACAAGTCGTGAATTTAAAACTGGCATTGGGATATCTCTATAATAATTGTATTCCTAGACTCCCTAGTCAGAGTTAAAAAGGTATATAAAAATACCTATTGGTTAGTGGTGGTGTGAGTAAATTAGGTGCTCACCACCCCTCCATTCTACATAGCGGTCAACATGTTTCTGCCGGTTCAAGGTTTATTCTCCGACATTCATCAGGACAAGTTGGATCCCTATGCTACTTTTCCAAAACCCTCACCGCCCACTATAATGGGGTATACTCCACCTGTGAGTCTGGAGTGATTTTGTAACTTACTCTTCCAATAGGAACTGAAAGATAAAAAACAAAACAATAACATCCAAATTGTTTCCACCACAATATTAAAATACAAAGAAAGATTATTTAATGTGTGATCTCACTGAAAAGTATGTTTTCAGTTTATATGGATATGGATCACAGATTATGTGATATATATATACCAGTAGTGGGGCCATTGATTGCCCGAAAATTTATAATGGTGGATTTTGCACCGTTTATGAGACATCTTGGTCACACCAATTAGGGGGTTTGCGAATGTCTGGGATTGTTTGAGAGCACACATTAAATAATCTTTCTTTGTATTTTATTATTGTGGTGGAAACAATTTGATGTTATTGTTTTGTTTTTTATCTTTCAGTTCCTATTGGAAGAGTAAGTTACAAAATCACTCCAGACTCACAGGTGGAGTATAGCCCATTATAGTGGGTGATGAGGGTTTCGGAAAAGTAGCATAGGTATGCAACTTGTCCTGATGAATGCCGGAGAATAAACCTTGAACCGGCAGAAACATGTTGACCGCTATGCAGAATGGAGGGGTGGTGAGCACCTAATTTAATCACACCACCACTATCCAATAGGCATTTTTATATACCTTTTTAACTCTGACTAGGGAGTCTAGGAATAAAATTATTATAGAGATATCCCATAGCCAGTTTTAAATTCACGACTTGTCTGCACTTTAGGATCCTGTCTTTTCCTTCTGTCTTTATCACTGTTGTATTGTTTACCCCTCCCTATTGTTCCGCCTCTACCATTGGTTTTGCGCAGAGGCGTCAGTAGCAGCCCTATGATGAAGCATGCCACAACTTGTTGTGGGTGAGGGCAGTTTTTACAAAGAGAGTTTGCTCTCGCCAATCTATTACATTTGCAAATATACATTGGCCAATTATTGGTTGCTCTACCTCCTTGTTTGTGTTTACATACTATTTCTGAGGAGGATGAGGTAGGGCTTTTTTGCCTTCTCCCCCCTATTCTTTGTTGGGTGTACTACAGTTTATCAGCCCAGCTTTTAATTTCACCGTCACAGGAGCTGGGGAAGAATCCAGAAAACTAGCGATATTAGTAGGATAATCGAAAATCCACAGCCCGAGCATGTATTTACCTGCCAAGGATCCTGTAATGTCAGGCAGGACAAATGGGGGCAGGAGAGGGGTCTGAACGTCATCAACTCTAAGCTGCTGTATAAAAGCCTTCGATTGCTGGAGAAACGGGCAGCATTTCTGGCCCTGGCCTCTGTCCGGCCGCGGACGGGTGCAGATGGGCTTGCCTTAGGCGCGCCCGCTGCGCGTGTCCGCTGCGCATCTGGGCAGCGTGCATTAAGTACGCTAGTGTGCCGAAACACTAGAGCGCCAACTCCCAAAATGGCGTCCCTAGCGGCACCACGATCAGCCAGGAAGTCGGCTGAGCCCCTCGCAGTAGCAGGCGATATCAGGTAAATAAAAGAGCGGTCAAGTGAGAGCTTCCTAAAATATTTTAAAATGCAAGTATGCGGTCAACTGTGTGCCAGTGTGCAAATGAGCAAAGGTAGCAGCAAAGAAAATCATGAACTTCTTAAAATATTTTTTAAATGTGGGTATGTGGTCAACAGTGTACCAGTGTGCAAATAAGCAAGGATAGCAGCAGAGAAAAGAACAAAGCGCAAATAGCAAGCCCCCGGTCCGCTGCGTGTCCGGGCAGCATGCATTAAGTACGCTAGTGTGCCGAAACACTAGAGCGCCAACTCCCAAAATGGCGTCCCTAATGGCACCGCGATCAGCCAGTAAGTCGGCTGAGCCCCTCGCAGTAGCAGGCGATATCAGGTAAATAAAAGAGAGGTCAAGTGAGAGCTTCCTAAAATATTTTAAAATGCAAGTATGCGGTCAACAGTGTGCCAGTGTGCAAATGAGCAAAGGTAGCAGCAAAGAAAATCATGAACTTCTTAAAATATTTCTAAACTGCGGGTATTCGGTCAACAGTGTACCAGTGTGCAAATAAGCAAGGATAGCAGCAGAGAAAAGAAAAAAGCGCGAATAGCAAGCCCCCGGTCCGGATAGGATAAAGGACCTCAAAATAATATCGGTGTTGCCACAGTCTACAGCAAATGTAGTCAACATGAGTTCATCAACAACATGTACTTTATATGATGTTCTCATAGCATAAATCCAAGGGGCAGTTCTAAGAATGCAGGTGCTCTAAGTGATGATGTAGAGCTAGTGCATAATGACGAGCCAATCAGTATACATACTCAGTGCATAGACAATATTTACAATATGTAAAAGGGTCTCGACCAATAGGACAAAAGCTGTTTTGAAACTTGACGATATAGAAATTAAAGTTTGGACAGTCCAACAATACATGGCATGGTTAGGATCCAATCCAAAGTCCAAAATTAAAAAAGGAGTAAATTGTCTGGCGTTTCACCCGCCAGCACCGAATCCCCACAGCACCAATCTCCTACATAAATGTTCCACTGGAGGTCAGTTACTGACATATCAAAGTTCATATAATCAAGGGTGCTCCATTCTTAGTCCAAAATATTTGGTCTTAATTAATATTATTTAATATTTCAGTTCTCCTTCATTTGTGCAAGATTATAATCCTGATACCACTAAGGGGCCGATTATGATACAGCTCGTAAAGGCTCCCAACTTTGGTCAGAGCCTTTAGGGCCGCATTGTGATGGGCAGGTCAGTTTCCTATGAGACCGCGTCATTTTGATGGAGGCAGCCAGAACAGAAACTAGCCGTCATTCCGCTGCCTTCAAACGGCATCAGAGAGCCCATCCGCTAGTCGGAATGCGGCCTGCAATCTCAAGGGCGGCTCTTTCCGCTCTTGAGATTACAATGCACGCTCTCCCACATGGTTTTCATGCTGGTCCTTCCGACATGGAAAGCATGTTAGGGGTCCCCAGGAGGGCCCCCTTTGGTGCATGGCCTCCGATTGGAGGCCGAGGGGGCACCTATGTGCCCCCTTTTGATCACTGCACCTTGTCACAGGCACCTTGAGGTGCCTACCACAGGGTGCAGGGATGCGCTGCACCTCCCATTTCACAGTGGGAGCATGCATTATGGGCCCTAATGCATGCTCCCATAGTGAAATATAGGAATGCGACTGAACAGTGTTTGGTCGCATCCTAATGGAGCGGTCGGGACTGCCGACCAGGTGTCGGCCAGTCCCATAACTGAATCGGTGTCGGACAGAAGTGACTCCATCCGACATCGTCATGAGCCCCTAAATGTGGTGGAGTTTATTGTCATTGGAATGCTGAATTTGATGTCAAAAATTGAAGGATAAATTACAAGAGGAAGTAAAAGATTTTGTTTGCCTTGTTGAAGGGGTGGTCTCCAAAACATGAATGATTGCATGGGGTCTACATCAGGACACAAAAATGTTGGTAGTAACCTGCCCATAAAAATTCCGATGTATCCCTAGTAACATCTACGAAGTTTGTCATCAAGATCTGTGTCTCCAAAAGAAATTCCTGTGTTTCAGCTCACTTCAGCATGCTAGCTAGAAACTTGAACAACGCAGGGACCCAGTGCAGAGGGCTGGATGGACAGAACCCATCTGCCACTGCGAATATAAACTGGCTGCAGCCAGTTGAGGGCTGAACCAAGGGCTGGACGTTTGGCTGGACCTATCTTGAAGGAAATGATTTACTGGTGCTGTGTTGTGATGGAGAGGGTGGTAGACTGCAGTGCATTCTGGGATCTGCCCTAAATCATCTCAAATGCTGACATGAGGATTAAGCCTGGCGAGAAGTTGTGAAATCCTAAAGACTTGCTGCTTCCCACTACCCTGTACTCAAGAACAATACCTCTGAGACTAAAGATTGTGTAAGTTCTCTCCCCAAGGAAGAGAGAGGAAGACCCAGTATGCAAGAAGGAAGTATTCAATCAACTTCTGACATGCTCTTTCTTTCCCAAACATCAGCTACTCCCCTTAGTACATGGATCACGATGTTATAGATTGTGCTGCAATAGACAGGCTACACTCCTGATGCTGTTACTGCACTGAGTTTCTCTGTGCGTCAATGACTGAGGACCATGGTTGCATGAGTCCAAATGCCAAGGGTCTAACACTGTAAGAACTGACCACAGTGCACACAGCTCTCTAGAATAACTGGCAGAAAGATGCTGAGCATGTGTGTTTGAGTACTACGCCACACTAGGAACACCAGCAAACTGATGTGTGGTCAACAAAACACAATAAGACTTTGATGAAGTGCCTAGTAGGCTTTCCTATCTGCACACCTGTAATGCACTGCAAATACACCTGCAGCAGATTCCAGCACATACGTACACATAGTGTCCTCCTGTATTCCTAGGAGAGCCACATTTTATTTCAAAGCATTTCATAAAATATTGATTCTACACCATTGTAGTTTTTACCTGTATCTGAGTTCTTACCCCTCACCACCTTATAAAAATCCTAGTGATGTGATCGCTCCCCATCACATTCGCAAGCAGCACTAGCCCACAAAAACTACGTCACAGGTTATTTGCAGCAGTGAGCTTGCAGGAGCATCTGCTATCCGAGGTTTCAAGTAACAATGGAAACACTCATTACATGCCTCAAAATTCTACAATGTATTTTCATAATGAGCTTACCATTTTCAATTTTGCTCACTGGTTAAGCATTAATTATTGAATGAGATCTGGTTGGACCCAAAAAAAGCAATGTGTATCTGAAGTATTTCCAACATGAACTTTGATGAAGTAACAGAACTGGCCGGGAAGGGAGCGGAAAGCCTTTGGCATGCTCAGAGAACGAAGAAAGTGATCCTACTGGATGTGCTTGTGCAGCCCATCACACCGTGAACATGCAGACATACCGGCATATGTGGTGTGGCCATGTGCCACAGTTTGTCAGCTCTCTTCACATGGCCACCTAATTATGAGACTTTACCATAGAGTGAACACCAAGGTGAACTGAAACTCTTACACAGAGAAGGTTTCCAGCCTACACATGAATACTCCCAGCTTCATTTAGAGTTTGGAGGGAGCAAATTCTAAGCACAGAGCAGAATACAGCAGCTAAATTGCCAACAATACCTCCCTATAGTGGGGTAACTTCTGCCAGTTGAGTTGTACTCTATATTTAGAGTTTCCTGCAGAAACTGGAGGGCCTTCAATGTCTTCTAAGCTCTAAATGAGAGCTCTGTGCCACTGCTGGTTGTCTCCAGAAGAAAAGAGAGTCTGCCCAGGAAAACATTGTGGATGCCAGGGAGGGTGGCACTGCTGCCCAGGAAGTGTCTGTCCTGCAAGCCACGCCCCCTATTCAGGGCATCTTCCAAACCACTCCTATTTCACCCTGGTAGGATCACACAGTGAAAATTAGTTCAAGGTTGGCAGGTCTCAACATAAGCTGTGCTGAACTATTTGTGAGGGCACAACATTAATTTGCATGGTAACTGGGAGCGAGGAGCTGCAGCAGAGAGGGTGTGCCCAACAACGAAGCCTTAGAAAAACGTTTACCTGTAGGGATGCTAAAAAGGGAAAATATATGAGCACCTGTAAAGAAGAAGACTTGAAGATGCAGGAGACTGGCTATAAACCAGCAGCAGACCGACGCCAAACCCTTACGACAGCTGTACAATCTGTCATTGACTTAAAGGCCAATCCACTCCTGTAACACAAAAAGGAAGATGTATATAGACAGTGACATGGAAGGTAGCGGACCATTTCTGTCTGTTCAACATGACAAATTTCAATTGGTGTGAGGAGACTGTCCGACATTTTCGTTGAGTTGAGACCAGTCTAGAAAAAAAAGCAGTGGGCCTGCAATTATATGTGACAGAAGACTGCCAAAGCCCCTGAAGGCCTGCACAGTCGCCTTTTTTTCTTTTAAAGGATTCTTGAAATGTGATACCCCCAGCACTTTATCTTCAATGTTGTGTGACCCACTTACTTGCTGGAATCCGCGTCCCCCGCATAATTTGCTTACATTAAAATTAAAAGAATAGCCTGGTTCCACATGGCTTCAAGAAATGTGTGCTAATTAACCACACGCGGTACTCGTCCGCTTGCATCGAGGCAACTCGTCCCTTCGCTCGTGGAGCTCTTGATCAAGGCTGGCATAATTATCCCATTAAAGTGCGTGATTAGAGTGTTTTAAAGTCCCGAAGCCCCACTCGTATGTGCCCTTTAGCCTTCCTTCCTGGCTGTGCGCAATGATGATCAATGCGCCTGTGTACTCGCGCGAGGACCAGCACGCAGCTTCGATTTGCTGCCTTCTCGTCTCCCAACAACGCACGCGGCTTCCCAGGTATTTAGTGCAGTGAAGTGGCGCGAGGCAATACAAAACTGTCCTCTGGTGAGTGACGCAAAAAGGACTGGTGAGGTCATTCGTCCGTTGGTATTCACGAAGCAGAGTGCAACGTACCACTTACAGGGAGTACAGGCTTCCTTATAATGATTGCACGAAAATGTTTTGTTTCAGTACTTCTGACGTCTAAACAAATTCCTGCTATTTCCAGGGTATATTACAAACACGCCATGTGTGTACTTTATTTGTAAAGAAATTAAGCCCATAAACAACCAGCTCTAATGAACCTATTTGCAGTGCCACTGGAGTTATGCACAGCAGTGGAAGATCAGAGTATTTTGCCGAGTTTTCTAAATGAAGTAGCTAGAAAGGTTACTGTTGCACTATTATTGTAGTGAGTTGTGCATGTGCAGCACTGGCAACACTATTATAGGAAAATTTATTTTGATTTAGTCTGAGGTATCCCCTCAAATTATGTGTAGATAAGAATGTGGTCTTATCTACAGGTTGGGAGATGTACATTTTTCACTTCTATGTAATATCTTTATACATTTTGCTGTTCGAAGCATGTTCTCATGGCATCTCTTAGTTTAATGTACTGCTATAACAATTATGAAAATGGTATGAAGCAACTTAAGTTGTCAATTTGTTATTTTACAGCCCTGAAGAAGTGGTATTGTGACAGCGAAACACGTGTTAGCTGTATATGTGGTGCTTACACTTGAACAAGGAACTCAATTATTAACATTATAAATGGCGTCTAAAGGACTTTGGAGTTTGGCTGACTATGAGATGACATTGATTTGTATGAGTTCTAATGAACATGGATCTAATGATTTATATGAATTCGGAATGAACATGGATCTACTGTATCATGTGAACTAAGACCTCTAGGTCTGAATAATTGAAGAATAAATGTAACTTTTGTATATATGAGTTCTATTGCTGGTTTTGTATGCTCCCAACATCTTAATATTATTGTTAAAATATTTTAAGTCAGAGGGGGAACTGGCTTAGAGGGTGAAGTGCACAGGGCCTATTGTTCTATTGTCCCCAGGTCAGGTGATAAACCTTAAATTAACCTGTGCTCAACCCTCAGGTAGCCTGGAACAGAGCAGTCAGGCTCAACTCAGAGGCAATGTATAAAGAATTTGTGCAACACTAACACAGTGAAAACACACCACACAAGGATCTCACAACACTGTAGAATAAGAGAGCAATTTTTGAAGAATGTAACAAAACCAAAACGACAAAAATCCAATCAGTACATCCAGAGATATCCAATTTTGAAGGTTTTAGTGCATACAGCGCCAAAAAGCACAAAGCTCAAATTGGAGATATCTGGTCAAGCCGGAACGGGACAAAGTCATAAGTACAGGCCCACCGTGATGGAGCGTGGGCCGGCTACAGGGACCTAGTTAATCCTGCTGAACAAAGCACCTGACATCCTGGTTTGCGGTGCTTTGCTAGGGTCCATGTCAAAGATGCTTTGGAAGAGTTTCCCAGCCAACATTTTATACAGAAGGGACAGCCCTGGAATCAGCATTAGAGTACAGATATTTGGGGTAATTTTGGATTCAAGAGGCTCCTTTAAGAATCAGTGTGCTGCAATTTTAAAAAGGAATAATTCATTAGTTGTTGCGTTTGCCTCACTATGGAATTCCTTAAAAGTCTTGTCTCTTCAGACGCACTTGCAAGTAATGGCAGCTAAACATGCCCCCTCTTTGATGTATGGTGTGAAGATATTAAGAGCAAACTCTGACAAAATCATAGACAACGTCATGGTAGGAACTTATCGTCACCTGTTTAATTTATCTCTGCAGGCTTCTCCAGCCCAAATCTGTTTAGCGTTTGGCCTCAGGAGACAGAATATAAGTAGCCTTGGAGCATATTTGAAATGTTGTTATAAATTAAAAAATGATACAAGGTCTACGTTCAGTACAATTGTGTGGGAGGCAATAAGTCACCCTAGAATTCTGCAGCACATGAATATTTGAACTTGGCTGCATTCAATTCTAAGGCAGAGGAATGCTGGGCTTTATCTCTTTCTCAAATTACATTTAAAAGAGTCCTTAATGGAATTGCAAGGAGGCCAGCCAACTGGTTCTTGGAGTAATTTTGGGGATTTGGGTTCAGCAGATGCAGGTCTAGCCATTCTCACCTAGGCAAGAGGGTAGCAGGTCAGCACAGCAGGGCACCAAGTACTTGTAGCGGTGCTGCAATCCCTCTTCCTGACAGAGTATCCACAGGCCCAGAAGTGAACTGAAGAGTTCATGTTTGAGGTTCAATGTTTATGCCTGGTGCCTTTACTCTGGATTGGGGGAGACATATCTGGAAATCTCCAGGGGTCCTTCCTTCCTTGCCCTGGCTCCAGACTAACTATAGGGGGTATGCAGCCCTTTGTGTGGAGCAGGACATAGCCAATTCAAGTGTAAGTAGGGCTGTGCCCCGCTCCGCCCATCCACCCTGCCAGCAATGGCCCATCAAAGCACACCTAAGATCTCTATTGTGTGTGGCTGTCTAGGAGGAATACAAAAAGCCCATCTGTCAGCTACACCCACTTTTGTGACCCAGAGACAGGCTGCAGACACTAAACAGCTGAGGCTGGGAAATGCCAATTTTCTAAAAGTGGCGTTTTCAAAATTGTAATTTTAAGTCCGACTTCACCATTAGTTAATATTTTACACTACAATTCCAAATACACTAAACATGAACTGGTTACCTGCTCCCCTTTGGAAATTACAGCTTATAAAATGTAATAAGTGAACTCCAAAGTTATCCTATGGTAGAGGTAGGCCTTGCAGTGATGAAAAACTCATTTATGAGTTTTTCGCGACCAGGACAAGAAAAACTAAAAAGCACATGTCTTGCTTTTTAAAAACACTGCACCCTACCCCCTAAGCTTCTCCCGGCCTACCTAGGTGTGCCTTACATGTATCAAAAAAGAAGGTTTGGGCCTGGCAAAATGCTTACTTTGCCAGGTTGACATGGCAGTTTAAAACTGCACACACAAGTTGCAATGGCAGGTCTGAGACATGTTTAAAGTTCTACTTAAATGGGTGGCGCAATCAGTGCTGCAGTCCCACTAGTAGCATTTAATTTACAGTGCCAATTTACTAGGGATTTACAAGTAGATTAAATATGCCAATTAGGTACAAGCCAATTGTACAATGTTTTAAGGAGAGAGCACAAGCGCTGATTATCAGTGTTAAAGACTGCAAAGGGGGGTTGAAAAAGCAAGATGTTAAGAGGTAGACTACGCCAAGGATGCCATGTCATAAAAACAGCAAAGTACAATCAACCTGGTGAGCTGAGAATATATGTTGTGATTCACATACTGAACCTGGCAATTAAAAGAGAAAGACATCAGACCCAAAAACACATGATTTGATCAACAAGACAAGTGTGTTACACTGGTTAGCGAAGATAGATCTTCAGGCTTGATATACCCAACTATTATTACACCTTAAGTGCAAATACATATTGACATTCTCCACCTGCATGGGGCTCCAGTGGTATTTGAGACTGAATTTTAGTGTCTCCAGGGTATTCCGCCAAAATACTGTGAAACCAGTATTGTGGTACAAAATCATGTTAAAAATATCGCCAACTCAAGAATATAATGGATCCAAATATAAAAGGTAAGACTATCATTTTTTATGCATATAATATTGTTTTTAAATTTTATTGTAATTGTATGAAATATATTTTTTTCTGTTTTAAAAACCTTTATTGGAAACAATCATTGTTGAACACAGCATGGTGCCTGCAACCCTGACCGGGCATGCAGCGTGAATACTTACAATGACACCAAGATATAATTTATAAAGTGCAGCCTTGCCTCCATTGGAGCATACAAACTGATGCTCCAATGGTACTATACGCCCTCTAGCCTGGCTATTATACATATCGCACGGTCCCCAACCTCTGCTTGCACTGTGGGAAGGAGAAGGTACTCTATATCACATATGGTGGTCATGTGAGGTGATAACTACCTTCTGGAAGGAGGTCTTGAGACATATTAAGGGCATTGTTGGGTTCAATTTACTTTTCAAATTAATTTAATATAGACTAGTTACTGTATTATCAAAAAGGTATTAGTATTATAATACTATTTGTATTATTTAGTATAGTTTGTCATTTTTTATGTGAAATGTAAATTTAAGAAAGTTAATTAGTCATTTTTAATTTAGTAGTTGGTTCTGGTTTTGTAGAGCATTAGAAGGGGAAAATATTTAAAATATAAATTACTGTTTTTAATTTCTTATTAATTTTTGATGTTGACTAAATTATTAATTGATTATTAGTTGTGTACATTATTCAAGTGATTGATTTTTCTTTTAATTATTTGTTGTTTTTTAATTTGATGTTAAATGGTTGATCAGTTTATTGAATTATAAAATGTCAATTAATTTATATTTATTGATTGTTTTAATTTTAATTGTTTTATCTTATAATGACTTTTTATTTTTTTTAATTAATTTCAGTTGCTTATTGGTGGGTATATTTGCAATATAAAATGTATTTTTAAATTTATTTTAATTGTATTTATCTACGATGAATAGGTTTTTAATGTTAAATATGTTTAAATATTTGCTTTTTTATATTTAAATGTTTTTTAAACATTTTGGAGTTGGTATAGTCATTCTAACCACTCCAAAGTCCAACACTTTCTCTACAGTTGTTCAGATTGGAGGGGGATAGTAAATCTTACCCCTCTAAAGTTCAACTCTTTCCTTGCTTTTCCTTATGATGGAGTGGGAATAGTATATCAAACCACTCCAATGTCCAACACTTTCCCTCCTGTTGCTCAGATTGAGTGGGGATGATTATGCTAACCCCTCCAAAGTTCAACCCTTTCTCAACAGACACTCATACTGGAGTGGGAATAGAAAATCTAAACCACTCCAAAGTCCTACACTTTTCCTGCTTTTGCTTACGTTGGAGTGGGGATAGGAAATATGACCCCTCAAAAGTGCAACACTTTCCCTGCCGTGGCACATGTTGGAGTTAGAATAATAAAGTTGTCTCTTTCAAAAGTACAACACTTTCCTTACTGTTGTTTAGCTTGGCTTATTAACATTTACTTTATTTTACTTTTATATTTTCATTTTTTTTTATATTTATACAAATAAATAATTTGTAATATTTTATTGACGTTTTAATTTTCTTGGTTTTGTATTGCTTTTAAGTTTTTAATTAAATGAAATATATATTTTTGCTAGAAATCTGTATGTCAATACTGTTATTCTATTGTTAATTTTAATCTATTTTAAATTGATTACAATGATTTAAAATATACTTATATTATTTTTGTTTTACATTAATTACAAAATAGCATTATATTTATTTTTAATTATATAATTATTTAAACATTAATATTTTACATAAATTATATTGAATGCAATATATAGATATATTTCAATATACGTGCCTTTATTATACAACATTCTGGTCCACAATATTTCTTTTGCAATATTTTTGCATGTTACATATAAAAATTTGTTGTTGATATTTTTGACACAATATTAGTGTATTGTGATATTTTTTGTCCATGATATTTTGTCAAAAACTGTCTGCAGTGCAGTGGAAGTTTTTCAAAATATGGTTGTAGAGGTTCTATTGTATCTGAAGTCATCAGAAGACCATCACCTACAACCCTACAAAGGGTTCCTGTTAGAACCGGCGGTCTCTAGTTGGCAGAGGTATACACTTCTGACAAATAGGGACCTACCAACTCTAGTCAGGGAAAGGGGATTACACACTCAGATAACCCCTGCTACCCCCTTGGTAGCTTGGCAGAGCAGACAGGCTTATCTTAGAGGCAGTGTGTTAAGCATTTATGACCACATACAGTAATAAAGTGAATACACTACAGATGGACACGACACAGAAGTTATTATAAAAATAGTATTTTTATATAAGGCTTAGCACAAGACCAAATAACGACAAAAATATACCACAGTCTTAATAAATACTCTTTGGAAGGAAAAATAATAGTTCAAGTAAGGTTTCTTCTTGGCAAATAGTTCTTTAGCAAAGTATTCTTCGGAGCACAGTTCTTTGGCAACAATGTAACCCCCACAGGAGTCACACGACGTCGAGTCTACCAGATTCCCAAGGTTCGGCGTCGCCCGCGAGGAGCGCTACGTCGAGCCTGGAGTTGCAACAGACCCCACAAGTACAGTACCTTGAGAAACGAAGAAAACGATGATCCACGGCGTCGAGATGTCGGCGTCGAGGTCGGCGTCGATCGTGCCTCGGACTCGGGTCAATCCGCAGCGGCGTCGAGGGATGCGCTCACGGCGTCGAGAAGGGCGTCGAGTCGATGCGATCAGCAGCGGCGTCGGGACGGGGTCGCTTGGAGGTGGAGCCGATACTTACTCCTCACTGGCGTCGTTACCGGCGTCGAGACGGGGTCACTTGGAGCCGGGGACGATACCCACTGCTCACTGGCGTTGCTGCTGGCGTCGATCGGGCCCGGCGGCCGGCGTCGAAGGCTCGGGACACTGGAGCCGTTACTCACGATGTCAAGCTGGATTCGGCGGCGGCGGCGGCGTCGAGACTGCAGATTTTCCCTTGTGTACTGGAAACAACACTTTCCAGCAATTCAGCAGATGGTGAAGTCCTTTGGCCCTGTGACTTCAACAGGAGACTGGCACTCTTCCAGCCCTTGGAGATTTCCTAGCAAGTGTTCAGAGAGTACACACCAAGTTCCTCTCTCCTTGTTCCTTGGCAAAAATAAAGAAGCAGCTTTCAGGTTCCTCCACAGCAAAACAGCACTCTGGCAGAAAGGGGAGGCAAGTCCTTAGATCAGCAGGCTTCTTGTCCTTGGTACAGGTTTCCTTGTCAGAAGTGATCTCAGTTCTTGGTTCAGGGGTCCTTCTCTTATACCCCATTTCTCCTTTGTTCCCTTTGTCCAAGCAGGGAAATTCCCCCCATCTCAGGTTCGTTGTGGGTGTTGCCAGGCAGAGGCACCTGGCCTATTCACTGAGCAGGGCAGAGTCCTCAGCCGCCCAGCAGGAGGCGGAGCCAGTATTGTCACTGGCAGGAGCAGGGCTATCAGTCGCCCAGCAGGAGGTGGAGCCAGTATTGTGTCAGGCAGGGCAGGCTACTCTTCCCTCACTCTATGTGTAAATGCCTCATTCACCCCACACTGACTCATTCAGACCTCTGGAGCCACCCAGCCCCTGACACGCACACCAAACCAGCAGAGACCGGTGGATAGTTGGACAAGAAAATAGCCACTTTCTAAAAGGGCTATTTTCAAACATAGAATTTAAAAACCATCCATCCTAAAGGGTGCGTTATTAAATTCTGAGTTCAGGGATACTAAACTCGACTTGCTACCATGCTCCCTGAGTCAGATAGATTATAATGGAGTTAATAATCAGTCTGCCCAGTCTGGCCTATTGGAGGCAGGTAGCCCTTCAATAGTGAAAAACGAAAATGGCTGTAATTCACTATTAGGTCATGCCACACACATCAGGGCATGACCTACCTTTTACCAGCAATGCACCCTGCCCTAGGGCCTACCATAGAGGTGTCTGAAAGGTGGCAAAGTGAAGGTTTAGAGACTGGCAAGTAGGTTTCCTTGCCAAGTCGACATGGCAGTCAGGGACTGCACGCAGGCGCTGCGGTGGCAGGCCTGAGACACATTTTACAAGCTGCTTCTGTGGGTGGCACAACCAGTGCTGCAAGCCCACCAGCAGCAGTTAACTTACATGCCCTTGGCACCCGCAGTGCACTAGACTAGGGACTGAACAGTAAGTCAACCAAGCCAATCATGGTAACACCAATCAATGTAACAATTTAACATAGGGAGCACTTGCACTGTGGCACTGATCAGCAGTGGCACAGTGCCCAAAGCAATATTCCAGCAAAAACATCGTAAACAGAGGAGGCAAACAGAAAAAAATGGAGGAGAGACTCATGCCAATGATGCCAGGTCTAACACGTGTCCCCTCCAGCT
The DNA here is from genome assembly GCF_964204655.1 of Triturus cristatus. Classification (NCBI taxonomy): domain Eukaryota; kingdom Metazoa; phylum Chordata; class Amphibia; order Caudata; family Salamandridae; genus Triturus; species Triturus cristatus. Next base: position 936,230,504 of record NC_140592.1, read on the forward strand.
GAAATGTGGGGAGAACTACCCTTCACCCAGGGAGTCCTCATCACTAAGGCGGAAAAATCTGGACAGACCATCAGCATTGGCGTGATCTGTACCAGGGCGGTGTTCCACAGTAAAGTCCATCCCCTGTAGGGAAATGGACCACCTCAACAGTTTTGGGTTCTCACCCCTCATCTGCATTAACCATCTGAGGGGCCTGTGGTCTGTCTGAACCCGGAAGTGAGACCCAAACAAGTAGGGTCTTAGCTTCTTCAGCGCCCAGACCACAGCAAATGCCTCACGCTCTATCGCACTCCACCTTTGTTCCCTGGGAAGTAACCTCCGGCTGATGAAGGCTACAGGTAAGTCTCGGCCCTCCTCATTCATCTGTGCTAGAACAGCCCCCACACCATGCTCTGAAGCGTCTGTCTGGACAATGAATTCTTTTGAAAAGTCGGGTGCCTGGAGGACCGGTGCTGTACACATTGCAGTTTTCAGGGTGTCAAAGGCGTTCTGACAGGCGTCAGTCCAGATCACAAGTATCGGCTGCTTCCGGGAAGTCAGCGAGGTCAAGGGGTGCACAATGTTGCCATACCCCTTGACAAACCTCCTGTAGTAACCCGTGAGACCCAAGAAGGCTCTCACCTGAGTCTGGGTTTTGGGCGGTTCCCAAGCCAGGATGGTATCTATCTTGGGTTGCAGGGGGGCCACCTTGCCGCTCCCTACTTGGTGCCCCAAGTACACCACTGAACCCTGCCCAATCTGGCACTTACTGGCCTTGATTGTGAGGCCTGCTCTGCGCAGGGCCAACAACACTTCCTGGAGGTGGCGCAAGTGTTCCTCCCAGCTGGCGCTGAACACTGCTATATCGTCCAGGTTGGCGGCGCTGAAATCTTCCAGCCCGGCCAATACCTGGTTAACCAACCTCTGGAATGTGGCAGGGGCATTCTTCATCCCAAAGGGCATCACACGGAACTGGTAGTGCCCATCTGGTGTGGAGAATGCAGACCTCTCTTTTGCCCCATCAGTCAAGGCGATCTGCCAGTACCCAGACGTTAGATCAAACGTACTAAGGTACCGGGCAGCCCCCAACCGATCGATGAGCTCATCAGCTCTGGGGATGGGGTGCGCGTCAGTCTTGGTGACTGAATTGAGTCCTCGGTAATCCACACAGAACCGAAGTTCTGGTGAAGCACCAGGCGCCGCAGCCTTTGGGACCAATACCACTGGGCTGGCCCAAGGACTGCTAGAGGACTCAACCACCCCTAAGGCAAACATCTTGGAGACCTCCTCCTTGATATATGCTCTGACCTTTTCAGTCACCCTGTAGGCCTTGTGCCTCACAGGAGTGCTGTCCCCAATGTCCACATCATGGACACACCACTGAGTGACACCAGGGATTAAGGAGAACAGATCAGGGAATTGCACCAACAGATGGCGACAATCTTGCTGCTGCTCAGGGGTCAGTGTGTCAGAGAGGACAACACCATCCACTGACCCATCTTTCTCTTTTGCACACAGGAGGTCAGGAAGAGGCTCACTCTCCTCCTCCATCCCAGCATCTGTGGCAAGGAGCATGCCCACTTCGGACCTTTCTAAGTGGGGCTTTAACCGGTTGACATGCAGGACCCTTAAGGGGTTCCTGGGAGATTTCAAGTCCACCAAGTAGGTGACATCGCTCTTCTTCTCCACAACCTCAAATGGTCCAGTCCACCTGTCCTTGAGCGCACAAGGTTCCACAGGGGCCATGACCCAAACTTTCTGACCAGGTTGAAGCTCAACCAGAGTGGCATTCTTATCGTACCACCGCTTCATCTCTTCCTGGCTGGCCTCCAGATTTGCCTGAGCAAGATCTCTGAAGCGCCGAGTCTGGTTCCTAAAGGCCAGCATGTAACTATATACATCCTGGGGAGGTTTCCTGGGAGATTGCTCCCAGCCTTCTTTGACCAGACTCAAAGGTCCTCTTACCGGGTGACCATACAGAAGCTCAAAGGGGCTGAACCCTAGAGACTTCTGTGGCACCTCACGGTAAGCAAACAGCAGGCATGGCAAGAGGACGTCCCATTTACGCCTCATTGGTTCTTCAAGACCCATGATCATGCCTTTGAGGGTCCGGTTGAATCTCTCAACCAGCCCATTACCTTGAGGGTGGTAAGGAGTGGTAAACTTGTAGGTTACCCCACACTCCTTCCACGAGACTTCATATAATTCGAAATGAAGTTGGTGCCCCGGTCTGACACCACCTCTCTGGGGAACCCCATGCGGGAGAAAACACCCATCAGTGCCCGTCCCACCACGGGGGCCGTCACTGTTCGGAGAGGGATGGCTTCCGGGTACCGGGTGGCATGGTCCACCAAGACCAGGATAAACCTGTTGTCCATGGCTGTCTTGGGGTCCAGTGGCCCCACAATGTCAATCCCCACTCGCTCAAAGGGGGTACTGACGACGGGAAAAGGTTGGAGGGGAGCCTTCTGCTTCCGCCCACTTTTCCCACTTGCCTGGCAAGTTTGACAGGTCCTACAATGGATATCTGAATCCCTTCTCATCTGGGGCCAATAAAAATGGGTGACAAGCCTGTCATAGGTCTTGTCCTGCCCCAGATGTCCAGCTAACGGAACGTCATGAGCCAACCCCAGTAGGAAGGCTCTGAAGCGCTGGGGTACCACCAGCACACGGGCTGACCCAGGCTCAGCAGCCTTAGGCTCGCTATACAGGAGGTCGTTCTCCCAGTAGATCCAATGTGATCCTGACTGATCACCTGTCGTTTGGGCTGAGGCCTGCTGCCTCATACCCACAAGAGAAGGGCACACTTTCTGTTCAGCACAAAATTCCTCCCTGGAGGGACCACCATCCTGCTGCCAATGGGTCAGCTCAGGCAGGTCTCCCAGTTCGGCCACTTGTTCTCCTGTCGGTTCCAGGGCATCCCCCTCAGGGTCTGCTCCCTCCTGGACCGCGGGAACGATGGGGGACGGTTTCCCGCGCCCCCTGCCTCTTCTCTTCTCGGTTGGGACCTGGGCCATACTTTCAGGCTCCAGGGCCCCATCAACACCCTTACTAACTGGCATGGACCGGGTGGTCGCACACACCCACTCAGGCAGACCCAACATTTCCAGATGCTCTTTTCTCTCCACCTTAGCCCAAGGGGAGTCCTCCAAATCATTGCCCAGGAGACAATCAACAGGCATGGCGGGCCTCACAGCAACCTGAAGAGTACCTGAGACCCCCCCCACTCAAAAGGAACTTGAGCTACCTCACACTGACTCTGTGAGTTGTCAGCAGCTACAACGGGGTAGAATGCATGAGGGACCACCTGCTCTCTGGACACCAAGTGACACTTGACAGCTGTCACACTCGCTCCGGTGTCTCTGAGAGCTTCCACCCTATGGCCATTAATGGTCACCCACTGCCTATATTTCTTAGTGTTACTAGGCAGAGGGGTTGGAGGGACCATTTCCACGTCTCCTAAAGAGACCAGGGACATTTCTGCGGGACCCCACCCACCGGGGGCACCCATCTCATTCCCTCCCAGGGCTACATTCGTCACTTGACGAGGGGGTGCACGCGGCGGTGCATTCGAATCCTTCATGGGACACTGGGGATCATAATAACGGTGTCCCACGTGCTTACAAGCGTAGCAGGTCATGGGGCCCCTTGGAACAGGTTTACCTGTCGGGACCTCTGGCTTCTTCACAGGGGGAGGCTGGGAACCCTTCCCTTGGTTCCCTTGGGGATTACTTTGGGGCCCTTTCTGAAACTCCCTCTGTTTACCCCTGTCCCCCCCACTCTTCTGCTGGGAACCCTGCCCACCTTTGGCTGAGTCTCCCACTGGACCCTTGTGGACCCTGGTACTGACCCAGCGGTCCGCCTCCTCAGCAAGTTTTCTAGGGTTAGATATCTTGCTATCAACAAGGTGCTGGCGTAGCTCTGGAAAACAGTTATTAGACAAGTGCTCCCAAGCAAACAAATCATAAAGAGCATCATAACTATCAACCTTGCTACCCTTTACCCAACCATCCATGGCTCTGCAAAAAAAAGACACATATTCAACCCACGTAGTACCAGGCAACTTCTTACATTCTCTAAAGGTTTGTCTGTACTTTTCTGGGGTTAAGCCATATCTCAGCATTAAAGCATTTTTCATATGAGTATAAGACGCCCTTTCCTCTTCAGGCATGCTCAACAAGGTATCTCTCCCTTCATTTGTAAAGCGGCTCCACAACCCCGTTCCCCAATCTTTCTCAGGGACCCGGTGGGCCAACAATGCTAACTCATACGCTTTAAACCATTGGCTAATATCTTCATTCTTACTGTAATCTTTGATCACATCTTTAGGAAAATAAAACCTACTTTCTGCAGGCACAGATGGAGCGCTGCCACCAGAGGGATTCAACTCTAAACTCTTTTCTTTAAGTTCCATCTCCCTCAACATCTTCTCACGTTCAAATGCTAACTTCTCTCTCTCAAAATCTAATCTTTTGCTCTCCATTTCAGCTTCTCTCAGGCTCTTTGCTTTTTCTAATTCCAACTGCCCTCCTAATTTAAGTTTTGCCATTTCTAACTTGTACCCCCTCTCCCTCTCCCTGTCTTCTAACTCTTCAGGGGAAAGGCTCCTAGAGGAAGCACTACTGCCGGGAGATGACACTGGCCCATCTGCGGGCTCTTCCTCCTCTTCTTCCTCTTCCGGTACCACCACCGGATCAGAGGGATTTCTGGCCTCTAACCAGGCCTTCAGCGCTTTGAGGAAGTCGTCTTTCCTTGTGAGACCTGTGGTAGGAACTTTAAACTGCTTGCAAAATCCTTTTAGATCCTTTAGCACATAGGAATCTATCTTCTCCTTATCAAATTCCCCCACAACAATCTCCACAGGTGTAGCAGCTCTGGCATTCTCCATGGTCAAAACTGGCAGTGTTTAAAAAAATAAGCTCCAGGAAAGCGGAGAACAAAAATAGAATATCCTACCAAACAGACTGTGGCTGTGTTATGGTCTGCTTTCACTATGTAGCGTACACTAATCACTGCACATGAGTCATAAATGCAAAGTTCAATCCTCACCGCTGCCCACCAATGTTAGAACCGGCGGTCTCTAGTTGGCAGAGGTATACACTTCTGACAAATAGGGACCTACCAACTCTAGTCAGGGAAAGGGGATTACACACTCAGATAACCCCTGCTACCCCCTTGGTAGCTTGGCAGAGCAGACAGGCTTATCTCAGAGGCAGTGTGTTAAGCATTTATGACCACATACAGTAATAAAGTGAATACACTACAGATGGACACGACACAGAAGTTATTATAAAAATAGTATTTTTATATAAGGCTTAGCACAAGACCAAATAACGACAAAAATATACCACAGTCTTAATAAATACTCTTTGGAAGGAAAAATAATAGTTCAAGTAAGGTTTCTTCTTGGCAAATAGTTCTTTAGCAAAGTATTCTTCGGAGCACAGTTCTTTGGCAACAATGTAACCCCCACAGGAGTCACACGACGTCGAGTCTACCAGATTCCCAAGGTTCGGCGTCGACCGCGAGGAGCGCTACGTCGAGCCTGGAGTTGCAACAGATCCCACAAGTACAGTACCTTGAGAAACGAAGAAAACGATGATCCACGGCGTCGAGATGTCGGCGTCGAGGTCGGCGTCGATCGTGCCTAGGACTCGGGTCAATCCGCAGCGGCGTCGAGGGATGTCGGGCCGGAGCAGCGCTCACGGCGTCGAGAAGGGCGTCGAGTCGATGCGATCAGCAGCGGCGTCGGGACGGGGTCGCTTGGAGGTGGAGCCGATACTCACTCCTCACTGGCGTCGATACCGGCGTCGAGACGGGGTCACTTGGAGCCGCGGCCGATACCCACTGCTCACTGGCGTTGCTGCTGGCGTCGATCGGGCCCGGCGGCCGGCGTCGAAGGCTCGGGACACTGGAGCCGTTACTCACGATGTCGAGCTGGATTCAGTGGCGTCGGCGGCGTCGAGACTGCAGATTTTCCCTTGTGTACTGGAAACAACACTTTCCAGCAATTCAGCAGATGGTGAAGTCCTTTGGCCCTGTGACTTCAACAGGAGACTGGCACTCTTCCAGCCCTTGGAGATTTCCTAGCAAGTGTTCAGAGAGTACACACCAAGTTCCTCTCTCCTTGTTCCTTGGCAAAAATAAAGAAGCAGCTTTCAGGTTCCTCCACAGCAAAACAGCACTCTGGCAGAAAGGGGAGGCAAGTCCTTAGATCAGCAGGCTTCTTGTCCTTGGTACAGGTTTCCTTGTCAGAAGTGATCTCAGTTCTTGGTTCAGGGGTCCTTCTCTTATACCCCATTTCTCCTTTGTTCCCTTTGTCCAAGCAGGGAAATTCCCCCCATCTCAGGTTCGTTGTGGGTGTTGCCAGGCAGAGGCACCTGGCCTATTCACTGAGCAGGGCAGAGTCCTCAGCCGCCCAGCAGGAGGCGGAGCCAGTATTGTCACTGGCAGGAGCAGGGCTATCAGTCGCCCAGCAGGAGGTGGAGCCAGTATTGTGTCAGGCAGGGCAGGCTACTCTTCCCTCACTCTATGTGTAAATGCCTCATTCACCCCACACTGACTCATTCAGACCTCTGGAGCCACCCAGCCCCTGACACGCACACCAAACCAGCAGAGACCGGTGGATAGTTGGACAAGAAAATAGCCACTTTCTAAAAGGGCTATTTTCAAACATAGAATTTAAAAACCATCCATCCTAAAGGGTGCGTTATTAAATTCTGAGTTCAGGGATACTAAACTCGACTTGCTACCATGCTCCCTGAGTCAGATAGATTATAATGGAGTTAATAATCAGTCTGCCCAGTCTGGCCTATTGGAGGCAGGTAGCCCTTCAATAGTGAAAAACGAAAATGGCTGTAATTCACTATTAGGTCATGCCACACACATCAGGACATGACCTACCTTTTACCAGCAATGCACCCTGCCCTAGGGCCTACCATAGAGGTGTCTGAAAGGTGGCAAAGTGAAGGTTTAGAGACTGGCAAGTAGGTTTCCTTGCCAAGTCGACATGGCAGTCAGGGACTGCACACAGGCGCTGCGGTGGCAGGCCTGAGACACATTTTACAAGCTGCTTCTGTGGGTGGCACAACCAGTGCTGCAAGCCCACCAGCAGCAGTTAACTTACATGCCCTTGGCACCCGCAGTGCACTAGACTAGGGACTGAACAGTAAGTCAACCAAGCCAATCATGGTAACACCAATCAATGTAACAATTTAACATAGGGAGCACTTGCACTGTGGCACTGATCAGCAGTGGCACAGTGCCCAAAGCAATATTCCAGCAAAAACATCGTAAACAGAGGAGGCAAACAGAAAAAAATGGAGGAGAGACTCATGCCAATGATGCCAGGTCTAACAGTTCCATAAATGTGGACTCACCCTCCCTTCAGTACAAAAAGTATGATTTTCTCTGGAGGCACAGTTTTTTCAGTTTCTTCGAATATCATTTCTCGGCGGAAGGGGTGGCGCCTAACCATGGGAAGGTAGAAGACATCAAATGAACCCCCCTTACCATCTTCAGTCACCGATGTGAGGTGCTTCTTGGGGATAGTTAATATTGTGCATAATTCATTAAGAACCTAACCTCCTTCACAGCTATTCTGAGTGACTTCATAAAGACGTCAGTCAAGTAGGAGAACACAGGAAACTTCTTTCCAAAAAACAACAACTGCTTTATCTGCAGAGACATTAGCCTACTTCAACCAAGCCAAGGAATCATAGCTAGCTGTGAATGCAGGCCCCAGAGGTCTAGATGCATTCCTGTCCTAGAGACATGAATGCCGGGAGCTGGCTCCATCAGCCTTCGCTAGCAGGGTGTTCACGCCTTCAGAGCAAAGGTACTCCCAAATCTAAACAAAAGCTATCGCCATATGTTGGGGGTACCAACATTTTCTTCTTTGTTTATAGGGACACCCGTTCAATACATACAGATCGCAAACGACTGGCTTTGTTGTCTCAAGGTCTGTTATCGAATCCCCCGTCCCGAATCAAGTAATAGATCCTGCTTTTGTAGGAATATTCACTTAAAGTGGAGTACCAACTGAGGACACACAACCTGGCAGACTGTCTATGCCAACATTCTCGGCCAGCCACACCTGAGGAAGAACCACTTGCCAGAACACTGAGGAAGTGGAGTTGTCTTGACTGGCACCAATCTCCTTAGAGGAAATAGTTATAGCAAGGGAAAGAGGAGCCTGTTTGCAAATTGTCTTTGAGATGGCTGTCGGCAGAGGAAATTGGAATACACTTAAAAATCGCAACTCGCTGAAGACAAGCCCAACAGACCTTGGTGTCTCTATATCATTTTTGCCATGAGCTGGAGGTATCGGAGGAGGAATGGAAGTTATATACTGAAAAATAAAGATTTTCTCTTTCTTTGACGGACCAAATCCCTATTGTGTTCCCTTCTAACTCCAAGAGTAAAATAGTACTATGATAAAGCAGTATTCACATGTAGTCTTGTTTTCTGTTGAGTGCAATATTCTTATCTCACCCAGGAGAAAAGAAGTGTGGTCGTGCAAACGTCTTGTATTAAAAGACATGCTTCTTTAGGTTTGCATATCCCAGTTATGTTTTTAGAAGCGGTCTTCAGTTTCAGTTTAACACGTTTTCCACAAGTTGGCCTTTCGAACCACCTCTTTCTATCAATATCAGTGCTTAATTTGAGCCGGTGCTTTCCGGTGCTCAGCACCGGCACTTAATTGGATTCCGATGCTTGGCACCGGCCCCTAACTGTCCTAAGTATGGTGTTGGCAGTCTACCACATGGTGGCGCTTCTCATCTACTTTAAAGATGAGCAGAACAATGGTTGTTTAGGAATACAATATGCATTAAAATAGTGCTAATACCTGCCTCCACAGCCCTTCCTTTGGCTTTGGGCACCTGGAAAAATCATAACTGTCGCATTTACATGCGAAAGAGATGGTCAGTAGTTGTTTTGGCAGCGATGACAAGGGCGATGGGTGGTGCAAGCCTCAGTGGCCTGGTCAGAGCCCTGGCACTTAATATTTTACAAATTAAGCACTGATTAATATAGAGCCCTGCAGAATTGCGTTGTTTATTACATGTATAAAGAAAGGGTCTTGCTGAGAAGTACTGTAAGATTGTAAACATCAAACTTTCCATAGAAAAATGAAATGAAACATTTGACACACTACTGAGTGCTATATTCAAATCACTGCAGCTAGGGAAACAGTGCCTGTAATGTGAGATGAATTTACACGAATAATAAAACAAAACATTTCCTTGATAAAGAAGGAATAAATATTTCCACTCTGTTGAAATTTACATGAATAAGGTTTTTTTTCGTAATGCAGTCAGAACCTTATCTCTCCTCGCCCCTACGTCCATCATCTGGGTGTAGTAATATTGCCAGGGCAATGGTTTCCCTTCAGTAGGCACAGTGTAACACATTAATTCATCAACCATCAACTGAAAAAAGACAACGTAATGTTTGCTAAGTACTGGTCACAGTATTGCACCGTGAGAGCTGTGTTTATTGTAGCAAACTTTGACCTGTTTGAGCTAAAAATATTTCAAATGTCAAATTATGCATCAAATAGCGGGCTGTTCGATAAGGCGTGAAATCACTAATTGCACAGAAAACGCCCTGGTTACAGGCTCCCATAAATTCAGTAGCCTGGTCATAGCCAGCTTTTGATTAAACTAACGATGCCACATTTATTATTGCAGCATCCAATGTCATGTATTTATTAATTGCAAAGTTTTATAAATTAATGTGGGTTGTGTTTCTCTAACTTACACTTAGCTAGGAAACGCATTCCGCTTCTGAGGCGGTATCGTAGTCCACTCATGCTGGGTTGGTGAACCATGTCTAAAATTCTCTACTTGGGGGGAGGAGCCAAGATGGCGACCGGAGCAGACGCTTGAGCGCCCGGCTCCGTCGGTCCGTGGCCTCGGACTACTATCCTGATGCCCATCCTCGCCGATTCTCGAGGTGCACCGTGTGCGAAGACGCGCTGACCGCGCTGCTGCTTTCCCGGAGTCTTAACCCGCCCGGATGCCCGAGTTCTGGGTGCTTTTGTCCTCGGCACTGAAACCCTGCGCCCTTACGGCCTTTGCCTGCCTCCTGGAAGCTCCGCAGTTACCGGACCAGCTAGCGCTAACCTGAGCCCCGCGGTCCCGATCTCGCCTCGCACCATGGATCGTTGCCTGATGAGCCCGGGGAGAGACGGCCGGACACCTTCTGCACCCTGTGCCTGACGGGCTGGAGCTGTGGGGTGGGCCCCGGTGCGGTGAGTCTCCTGCCCCGCTCTGAGGACCGAGCTGTGGGGGGCTGCTGCCCCCTTTGCCTATTGCCTAGCCAGCGGCGAGGGGGACCGGCGAGAAGATAAGCGACTGTCGGCCTTTCCTGTTGCGGCGTAGACCTGAGGGGAATTGACCCCTTGCCACGACCCCCCCCCCTGGCCATTGCACCGTATAGCGGCAAAACATGGCGTTGAGTGCCTGCTCGCGGCTGGGGGGTGACACTCCGGTCTCGCCCGCTGCTCACTTCGCCCTCCCTCTTCCGGACACCAGCTCCACAGTGCCGTCCCGGATTGCTGCCGATGTTGGGGCCCGGCCTCCGCTGACATGCGGCTCCGTTCTGGCTGTCCTGCGGGACTTTCAACTACAGATGTGCGCTGGCCTGCAGGCGCTGAGTGAGAGGTTTGACCCCATACTGTCGGCTGCGGGCCGTGGGCGCACTGTTTGTCATCCACAGGGCGTGGGTCCTCCGGTGCTCTTGTCCGCTTGCGGGGAAGCAGCGGCGGTGTATGACTGTGCTACACTGGTGCCTTCATCTAGCGCTCCCGGCGCCCAGGGTCCACCGCTCTCCACCTCAACCGCGGATATTTTGTCCCCCTGGTCATGGCTGCCTGCTTTATTGTTCCCTGCCTCACCGCGTCCGCGAGGCTATCCTGCTGAGCGATACCTAACGGCCTCGAGGGACCGTCCGCGGTGGCCCACTGCTGCCTTTTTGTGGAACTCCTGTACCTTACTTGCCAGGTTTGGATTTTATGTGGTGCAACGAGGGACCTCAATCGATGGTCGGCGGCCATTTCGTGATCCTACTTCACCATCCTCTCACAAGCGGCCATCTTGTCTTTGTCTGCTCGGGACACGGGGCCTTCACGCAGGAGCTGGTTTAATCCCAAGCCCGCGATCGGGCCAGGGCTAGACTGACTTCTATCGCTATGGTTTATGGACGGGCTGGCCTGGGACTGGGACTGTATGTAGGTTTTGCGCGCACTCGTCGCGACTTGTATCCCTTGCTTAAACTGTGGTGCCATGGTATCTTTGCATGCCGTTTTTTGGCGTAGAGGGCTCTCAGTGTGTGGGGGCCATAACTGGCTGATGGTTCGGGGCGCTCTGGTGTCCAGTGGGCTCCTCCCCACCTTCTTTTTTGTTTTCTTCCCTTCTTTACTCTGTTCCTACTTTCTCTCTTCTCTATATTTCGGGTTCCTTGGGCGACAGGCACTATGCTGGGGGGGGGGTAGGCCGTAGCCTCCGCATTGGTGTAGGGTGGGGGGGTAATACTCTGTTCTCAATTAGTTCTATGGGCCTTTTTTCTTTTATGTCTCTGTGCTCTACTTTCTTCGATTCGGGGTCCGGGTGTGGGGTGGATCGAGTGGGGGCGGCTCTGGAGGGGTGCGTACTTGCTCATGTGACTATCCTGATATATCTCTGCACCGCCTCACTGATTGAGATTTTACTCCCATTGTTGTTCTTACTGATGTTGCTGCTCGCCCGTGTGGTGAAGCTATCTTGCGGACTCGAATCTACTTTGCTCTTATCCTTCATTGACTTTTTTTTCTCTGAGAAAATTATCAAAAAACTTAAAATTAACCTTCACCTATCCTTCCCCGGGTTTCAAAGATATCTCCAGTATGTGACTCATAACCGGTTGTTAATCCTGACCGTTGATGCACGGGGGCTGTAATGTGGGTATCAGTGCTTTACTGTATCGTGGCCGGCCTGACGGTTGTAGGCCCGTATTTGTTCTTTTAAGATGCACGAATAAAGGTTTTTTAAAAAAAAAAAAAAAAAAAAAAAAAAAATTCTCTACTTGGGACCCCTCTTCGTGGTGGGTGCAATTGAAGTCCAGTCTGAAAATTTATGTTTTCAAAATTTGCCAGAACTGTAAATGGCTGGGGTCAGATCTCTGGAGCAGGTTTAGGATTCCAGATTCTGGATCCTTGCACACAACCAAAGTGATCTGCCGCCATAAATTAATCCTTTTAAAAAAACATTATTTAATCTGATGGTTGAGCATCGAGCAAGCGGCAGTAGTTATGGTATAATGACGTGCCTGTTTCCTGCAAATATGTGGGACCTCTCCCCCAGTATGTGTTAGGGATAGTACAGAAGAACTTTGAATTTAGTCCTGGTTTCAAATAGGATCCAACACGGAGATTTAAGAGCAGATTTAATTTATTCTCGTTTTAAAAGGAAAAGGTACATTCTGGCTGCCTGGTTTTGAAGTTACTGAACACTAGAAACATGTTTATTGGGTTAACATGTGGTAAACATGTAAAGTAAAATATATCACAATTGCTGAGTAGACACTATTACAACTGCCGAGTAGATGAAATTACAGCTACTGAGTAGATGACATTTCAATTGCTGAGTTGATGATACCACAATTGCTGAGGCATGCTGGATTGAGCATTCCTGTCAGTTCAACTTTGTGGTCAATATGAAGAAGTGGGAGGATTTTCCACCAGAGACAGGGCTGCTAGCACACCTAGGTGCCGATTACGATCCGGTAAAAACCGGGTACGAACCGTCGGTCGGAGTGTTTTCTCCGTCCGACTCGTACCCGGTCGTAAAACTGTACAAACATGGAATTACGATTCGCACGGAAACACCATTTCCGTACGAATCGTAAAAAACACCGACCGACGAAAATATACATACGAATGTGATCCGGGAATGCTGCGACGTGACGTGGGGACGTATTCAGGCAGCGTTTCACGACCCAGGAAGTACGATTCGAACCGACAGCAGTCCGGACGGCAATATTTTCACGGCACCCAAAAAGTGCCGGAAAAGCGAAGTACAGCGCGAAACGACCAGAGTAGGTGGCCCGGTACCTGCCGTACCCCCCCCCAGCCCCCGTATGTACGCGCCGCCCCCCCCCAGCCCCCGTATGTATGCGCCGACCCCCCCCAGCCCCCATACGTTCGAGTCGTACCCACCCAGCCCCCGTACGTTCGAGTCGTACCCCCACCCGTGTATGTACACCCCTGTACGTGTCGAACCCCCCGTGTATGTACACCCCTGTATGTTCGAGTCGTACCCCCACCCGTGTATGTACGGTGCGTACCCCCAGCGCTACGCGCTGGGGGTACGCACCGTACATACACGGGTGGGGGTACGACTCGAACGTACAGGGGTGTACATACACGGGGGGTTCGACACGTACAGGGGTGTACATACACGGGGGAGTACGACACGTACAGGGGTGTACATACACGGGGGGTTCGACACGTACAGGGGTGTACATACACGGGGGAGTACGACACGTACAGGGGTGTACATACACAGGGGGTTCGACACGTACAGGGGTGTACATACACGGGGGAGTACGACACGTACAGGGGTGTACATACACGGGGGTTCGACACGTACAGGGGTGTACATACACGGTGGGAGTACGACTCGAACGTACAGGGGTGTACATACACGGGTGGGGGTATGACTCGAACGTACGGGGGCTGGGGGGGTACGACTCAAACGTACGGGGGCTGGGGGGGGTACGACTCGAACGTATGGGGGCTGGGGGGGTGTTGGGCGCGTATGCGGGCTCATGTCTCCATGTTTGCTATGGGTGTTCGGTGCGGACGGTGTTTTTTCCATATGGTTGTAACATCGGACGCACGGGATGGATCGTGATTCCGCGGTCGGACTTCACTTTTCACGTTTGTACGGTAAATCGTCCGTGGACGTGTCGGACACATTTTCCGACCCGAGGACGTGTGGGGAATTCTTCCCAATGCGATTCGTATGGTCTTTTTCCCATGCGAATCGTAATTGGCAGTTTGTACGGCACTTGTACGATTCGTACGGTAAAAAGACCGGATACAAGTCGTACGGGGAATTTTTTTACCGGATCGTAATCGGCACCCCTGTGTCTTTGAGTTGGCTAGAAGTGCAAACGTGAGATCGATATCAAAGAGAATCCCCTTGGATCTCACTTTTGGGGCCTCATGTAGGTCGCCAAATACCGGTCGGTAACGGCCGATTTTCGGTAATTATACCGTTACCGACCGGTATTTTGGCTTTTGGTATGTAGGGGGATCATTTTTGAATTCGGTAATTTACCGATTCGGTAATTTTACCGATTTGGTAAATTCCGAATACAAAAATGAGATGTAGGGGGAGTGTGTGGGTGATGTTTTGAGTCGGTATTTACCACCAACTAATAGTTGGTGGTAAATAATTAATGGATGTGTGTAAGCATTTTGAAGCGCTTAGCAGTGTGCAATGTGGCAGACATACATGCCCTTAGGGCATGTATGTGTGCCACATGTGCACACATGGCCGAATCAGGGGTGCAACAGGGTGTCAATGTGACACCCTGCCACCCTTGCATGTTCTCCACCATTACCGAATCGGTATTTACCGATTCGGTAATGAGGCATACCTTCCCCTCAATGGGAAGATATGCCTCATTACCGAATCGGTAAATACCGATTCGGTAATTACCGAATTGTAACGAATCGGTAAAAATTACCGACTCATTACCTACATACGAGTTACCACTTCTTAAATACCGATTCGGTAACGTTCGGTATTTAAGAAGTGGTAACTGGTATGCTACCTACATGAGGCCCTTGGTGAGGTGGATGGAAGTTACTGCTGTCAAGGGCCAGATAAAGGGTCGTAAGGCGGGCTCAGAGTCTCCTCATACCAGAATTTCAGTACTAGGGCCATTTCATACACCAGCAACTCTCCTTGGCCCAGATCTGTAGTAATGCTGATTCGGTTTTCTGGGCCAGTTTCTAGGTAGAATTTGATTTGTGTGATGTTAGTGTTTATCTGGAAATTCACCTGGTTACTTAGGGGTCTATTAGGATGGCGGGCGTTTCGCCACCGCCCGTATGGTGGTGGCAATCCGCCCGCCCGCCATTTCCATTTGCCCGCCTAGCATTTCCCCCCCCACCATATTACGATGGTGGTGGGGACCCAGGCGGACGGAAAGTTTTCCGCCAGTAGGCAATCCACCCGATTGCCTACCGAGCGGAAAAGACAGCAATATGGTGGCAGTGCCTTCCAGGCACCGCCATCCATATTACGATGATGCCGGTCTCATGCCTTTCCATGGCAGAGACTCAGCATGCGGAGAATGCCTTTGGGGACCCGTTGCAGGCCCCCAGGGGTTGGGGGGGCGGGGTGGCTGCACTTGGGGGGTACCCATGGTACTAACTGTACGCAGTGAGTTTGATGAAGTGGAAGGCCAATATATAAAGAATTGCAGTAGTCCAGGTAAGATCCCCACTCAAAGTAATTGTACAGGTCAAGGAGCTATGCCAAGGCTGAAAAGAAGACACAAGACTGGTGTCTCTGAAGGGGTGCAGGCATGAATGACATTTCATTCTACTGACTTTTATTTCCGAGAGATCTCTCACTTTCCCAAAAGCTCAGTCCATCTCTTTTGTCCAGGAGAGTGCAGTCTATAATTCAAAATAATAGTTACATAAGATTTTCATGGTGTTCCTTTCAATTTCAGTCCTATTCCTAAAATTCCACACGTTGCTAAATTGATTGGAATAAACGCAAATACTTCAGCACTTGAAAATGTACTACTATAAATAGACGAGGCAGAGGCACAGAACCAGCAGTAGCAAAAGGGAGCAGGATCTGTTGTTTGTCTTTCACACTGGGGGATTTTCCACTAATACTTTTTGAACTCTTAGCAGTGTTCGATACCGTAGACTAGAACACCTTAAATGAAATCTTGAACAAGACTTGAAATAAGAGGCAATGCCTTAGTTTGAAGTAGCACTTTTTACTGCAGCATTTTGCCAAAAGGTAAAATTCAAATATCGGTCTCCTTATCTAAAGAGTTCCACTATTGCACCCCATTTATTCAATACATATGTATATGAAACCACTGGTCACCTTCGTAAAAGTAAACATAAAGCCTTATACTGACTCTTCACTAAACCTTTGAATCGAGCATAAGCTTTTTTAAGATTACTCAAATATGGATGAGATTAAATTGGCTTGCACTCAATGAAGTAAGACTTTTTTATCCTTAGAAATGATTGCAAAGTAATCTCACTAATAGTAGTAAGTATTCATTTATTAGTCAATAAAAAACATAAACATAATTTAAAAGTACAAATCTGGGCACATAAATAGATAAAAATCAAGATTAAAATTATCAGTCATATACAATCAATGTGCACAAGTTCAATTTAGCTAAACCTAGTTTTGCCAGCGTGAGCAAGATAATACGTAAAGTTAAACCATATGGATCTTTATTCTAATTTGGTCGGTGGCCAGAGGACAGGCAGATAGTTTTAGTCCTGTCTGGCGCCCTGTAACAAGCTGCATTAAAGCACAGAATAAATGAAAAACTGTAACACATAAATTGGAAATACATTCTAAAAAACATACCAACTTAATTACACACAAAAAGCAAACAAAATGAAAAATTAAATTTTACTAAAAATATATTACATATTACAAACATTAATGAATAAAAATAGTATAATGTTAAATACACAGAAACATCATAATAATATACATTTAAACAATATAAACAAAACTATAACATTGTAGGAATAATACATATACTATTCCCACTCCAATCTCTGCAATAGTAGGGAAATTGTTGGACTCAGGAGGGGTACAAATTACTATTCCCAGTCACTGTATTAGTAGAGGAAGTGTTGGATTGCAGAAAATTCACATTTACTATTCCCACTCCAGTCAGTGCAACAGTAGGAATAGTGCTGGACTAAGGAGGGGTAACATTTACTATTCCGACTCCAATCTGTGCAACAGTAGAGAAAGAGATGGATTGAGGAGGGGTAAACTTTACTATTCCCACTCCAGTTGGTGCAACAGTAGGGAAAGCGTTGGACTCTGGAGGGGTACAAATTACTATTCCCAAACCAGTAAGTGCAACAGTAGGGAAAGTATTAGATTGCAGATGGGTAATCTGTACTATTCCCACTCCAGTCAGTGCACCAGTATGGAAAGGGTTCACTCAGGAGGGGTAACAATTTACTATTCCAACTCCAGTCGGTGCAACAGTAGCAAAAGTGTTGGATTGCGGAGAGGAAAAATACACTATTCCCACTCCAGCTTGTGCAACAGTAGGGAAAGGGGTAGGACTCAGGCGTGGGAAAATGTACTATTTCCAGTTTGTGCAACAGTAGATAGAGCGAGTGGTTCACTTCAATCAAATAAAGGATTTCAACAACTAGATTAAATTACAACAAATATAAATATGTACGTTTGAAACATAGAAATATTTTTTCAAATGAAAAAATACATCTGTATTACAATATTGAATAAATATTTTAAATTAAAACAAATAATAATAATGTAATTAAAATACCATACTATATTTTCACAATTATAACAGCCAACAAATATAATGTTATTTACAATTAAAAAGCATAACACAATTAACACATAACAATAAATAACTATTTTTACGTTTATTACTTACAGAACTTCCTACCCTATACCTCCACAAGGTAAACAACACACACCAAAAATATATATCTTGACATTATAATAATCACAAACTTTACATCATTAATTACCAATTAAACAATTATTAGTAATTAACTAAAAACAAAATAATTATTTTTAATTAACTTCCCACCCTTTATCCCTAGAAACCCAAACATTTACAACTAATTTATATTTAAAATATTATCTTAATTACATAATTTACATAATTACCAAATAAACAATTAATAATAATTAACTTATAATAAATTAATTACATTTAATGACCTTCCCACCCTTTACCCCTACAAACACAACAACTTGCACCTCATATACAACTTTAAAAATTGCATTACACAATCTACATGATTAATTGCAGTTTAAATAATTATTAATAATTAACATGAATTATTATAATTAATTTCCTTCAACCCCTTTACTCCTACAAAAACCACAACTCACGCTGAAAATATTAATACAAAATAAAAATAATTTCACAATTTACATAATAATTATCACATACATAATTATTAATAATTAAAAATGTATTATTAAATAATTATAATTACATTTCTTCCCACCCTATGCCCCTACAAACCCCACAATTTGCCCCTAACATTTAACATAATTTAAAAAATAATTACACAATTAACATAATTAATTATCAATTAAATATTTAATACTAATTAATAATTAATTATAATTATTTTACTTCCCACCCTGTACCCCTATAAACCCCACAGCCCGCTATGGCACTAAAAATACAAATAAACTATTAAATGAAATTTAAAAACAACAAAAAATTTACAAACTATATTATAAAAGATTAACAGTAATAATACAAGCAATTATAACATATATTATTAAAATATATACTAAAAAAACAGAAAAATAATTTAAACTTATAGTAACAACAATATTTTTATAAGCAATATTAACAACATACATTTTGTTTACATCAATATTAACAACATAGTTATTTTTTTTTCTCTAATCATTTTTATTGAATTTTTAAAAATAGAACAAATAAATAAATAATAAACACACTGGTAAAATGATAATGGACACAAGAAAACTAACAAATAATAAAACATAAGAAATACAAAGGAAGTAGAAAACAACAAGTTGCTCAAGTGCATTACCGTGGAAGTCACAGTGAAGCTGGAAAGAAATACAGGTGATCTATCGAATACAAAACATAGATATTTTTAACATCGATATTATTTATCTCAAAATCGATATTCTTGTCCATTATATTTTTGCACATGATATTTGGGAATCACGATATTTCAAACTCAATATTTCTGTTCCTCAATATTTTCTTTTTTCAATATTTTGTCTGACTACCCAACTGAAGTTCACAAGTTGGGAGAAGACCATGTTGTGAAGATTGTCCCCTGCACCCACTTTGTACCCTGTAACTCACACTGCCTGCCACTCACTGTGCAGCGTTCGAGTACCGCACACGTCCGTGGCGGCTTGGTGTACCTTCGTCTTAGTCTTTGGACCCTGACTCCCCTGACCTGCTCATCAAATAATATTGAAGCCGTCCTTCGCGTCCTTCCCTGGCTCCCCTGCTCCGCTCCTGTTAGCGTGACGCCAACTCCCCTACCCTCGCGGAGGTCGTGTTCTCGGCTCATCTGCACCCAGTAGACATGCTACATTCAATTGTGCGTCCACTGTTTCACTACCGGGACGGTACATGATCCACTCACCGGTTCCTCCTACAATCGAGCCTTTCCTTCCCATGCCTCAGCACTCCCTGAAATTTTCGACCCTGGTCCTGAGGATGATCCTAAATTGAATAGGATCGAAACTTCGTTGACCTGTGCCCATCAGCCTTAACTCCTTCTGGCGCCCTCTAATTTTTGGTTCTCTGAAATAATTCTGAAAAATATCAAAAGAACAATTTGAAAAATTGGATGTTTTGAACCTTTCATCTTGTACATATCTTGTAATTACTGTTTTGCGCCATTTTGCTATGGTTTCTTTCACGTTGTCACTTGCGCCGTCACTCCATTGTCACGAGCACATTGTACACTTTCTTCTTTAGGGTTGTTTTCGGTATCTATACCAAATAGTGCTGTTGCAATTTGTATATATTTTTCATTAATCTTCTCCAAATACATGACGTCTAAGGACGCATTAATCAAATTGTTTGAAGCCTCTTTTTACTTGCTTTGTGGTTTGTAATGTTTTGTGCATACAATTGCAAAGAATCCAATAATTCCTGCTGAGACATTGTTATAAGTATTTTGCATTTACCCTGATCTCAGTTGGGTTTATGGGTTACACTCCTGTGGTTTTTCTATACTCACTGTGCGATGACACTGCACTGAGAGAGCAAAGTCTACAGTATTTGCCCGGCTGACGATCTCACACCCCTGAGGCCTGTGAGGTCATCAGCTAGGTAAAGACATAGACTTACAGACCAGACTCCACCCCTGTTGCCGTGGAAATGAAATTAGCCCCGGGCGTTTTACAGTGAAGCCCTCTAGTGCCAGGGCTTCACATCAATAGGGAAGTGAAGAAAATGGTCACCCCGCCCTTTCCCAACTCGTCACTGGGACGAGTTGGGAAAGGGCGGTGTAGAGGCTGCAACAGATGGGAAGCAGAGAAATCGAGTCTGAGCAGACTCGGTTTTCGGAGTAAAGCCCAGGATCGGAATTATGATGATGATGGTGACAAGGAGTCTGTCTGGATGACTATATATTCATGCATTATATAAAAGTGAAACCTATTGGCTTTGTTAAGGATTGTTGAATAGAGCTTCCCCTCCTTACAAGTTGTGTGCTTCCCATTACCATACACAAGTCTGTTTTTCCTACAGCCTAGCTTTCACCCTCGACATTGCGCCGTTTTGCTACAAAACTGCATCTGCATATACATTGTTTATATATGTATTTACTAATTTAGGAGTCTGGTATAGGGTTGGGTTGTGATTACCTCTTGGTAACTTCCTGGCTCCATATACGTGCATGAATTAAATAGACAAATAAAAAAGTCAGTGATGACAAAAAACGTTAGATACGTGTGTCAAATACAAAAATAAGCAAATAAAATCTCACGGATGACAAAAGAAGTAACCGAGAGTAGCCTCCTATTCCAAATATATTTCAACTATGCTGAGGCCTGGAAAAACACGTGAATGGTATATGATGTTCTGGTGGCTGGCCTTGCCCTAAATTTCCTGCTCAGGCTCTTCATTATCTTTGGTTATTTCTTCCACCACTCGTCATCCTACAATTCCATCAATAATTTATGAGAGCAGTGTGGGTTTATTACTGCAACTGTCCTGAAGGACTGCAGGAAACCGATCATTAGTCACTGTCAGACCTCTTCAAGGTCCGTCATCTTGATTGCCTTTTGACCTTAAAGAGGTGGAAGGCTCTGAGGTAAAGTGGAATGGGTCATACTGGGACCCACAGAGAAGCATGTTTACCACAGAGGAGGGAAGTGTAGATATTGTAAATATTTGCAGAAATATACAAAAGAGCCAATTTCTATAAAAGTAGCCAGCAAACGTAAGCAAAACAGGGAAATTATAATGCATAATTCTAAAGCATAATTCTGAAATGCTAAAGCATATTCGTGGCAACTGGTATTATGGGATTCTGCGGTCGCTGTGTTTTTCACATAGCTGTGAGTTTTCCACACTGGCCAAATAATCAATTATCTGCTGCTCATTTCTTAAATGTACAGAAAAACGAAATAATTCTAGCTGAAATAGACAGCTACAAAAAGAGCACCACAGACCCATTGTAAAAGTTATCTAGTCACCTTTTGGTTTCTGATTGTTGTATACAGTTGTATAATTGGTACTAATGATGTGAACCTTTTGACCATACAGTATTAATAGGTGTGAATACGATAATATAGTGAAATAATGCTGCAAAGAAAGAGCAGCATTACCCCAAATAATTTTCCTTTTCTTACCAAATAATGTATTCAACCCTGATGCATCATTTGGTTCTGCATTGCCACACAATTCCAATAGCCTTTAGAGTAATTTGTATTTGCACAACTACTCTCAATACAAAGATGGTAGTGTGCCGTCAAATAAAATCCAGTTTTGGTCAGCGTGTGGTTGCTTGGGGGGGTTGTTCTAGGTGAATATAAATGTAAACAATGTTTTACTTCTGTCTGTGGGTGTGCAGGACAGGTTTGTTCTCCTTGCTGGTACGTTTCAGATCGGGCTTGGCGTAGGGGAGCTCGACTCAAGGCTTCCCCCGAGACAGTATGGAATGTATAGATTATAGCCAGTAGCTACACCAGGGGTCTCTAACCTTTTGTGTAGTGAGAGCTACTTCTGGTCAGTGAAAATCGTCGTGAGCTGCTAAATTCCAAGCAACTCGCGCATTTTTCTGAGAGACCTCCCCCGCCCAGTTTCATTGACGTTAAGCCTATTTCTTCAGAGCCCATACTGTGGTTTGAACACAATAACACTGAAAGAAAATACTTTGCATGTGTGCTGTTGGCAAACTGCTAGTTTACGACCTTTCATAGCTTCAAAATCAGGACCTATCAATAGCTGTCACTGAAATAATCATTGTAATGCAGCTCAATTAACAAACAAACAGGAGCAGAAATCTTACCTTCACTGTGGAACTGTATGATGTCCTCTAATGCTGTGTAATCTGGTAGCCTGGCGGGGGCAGTTGCCAAGAAGTCATTATAGTAGTGAAGTAGTCACAGTGTGTGGCAGTCAGCCTGTGCAAAGCTTTGCGGAATCACAATTGTAGATGGATTCTTCTACTGTAGCTTTGACAAGATCGCTGTGTTTTTCAATTGCCAGATAAGCTGAACTTCAGCTCTGTTTGGATTGGAAAGTAACGATTTTGTCCTCCACTCTTATTGCTCCCTTTACTTTGTAGGAGTGTCAGTAACCAAGGACTGCTGTACAAATTGCTTTGTTCTTATTCAGCTATAAAGAACTTTGAAAGATGCTGAAGATTCTTCTCTTTAGCTCTTTTTTTATCTTGATATCAATACACCAGGCCTCCAGTAAACACTGCTTTTTTCTTATCTTGTGCAGCAAATAAATGTTAAACATTTAGAAAGGTGTTGAAGATTCTTCTCCAACTACTTTTCATTGGTGTCTGAAACCCATGCCTGAACTACACATTGCTTTGTTCTTGTTCAACTCTAACAACTGTTACTAACAAACGGAATTCTGAAAGATGCTGAAGATTCTTCTCTATAGCTATCTTTTTTCCTTGATCTCAATAAACCAGGCCTCCAGCAAACACTGCTTTGCTCTTGTGCAGCAAATCAAAAGTTGGGAAGGTGCTGAAGATTCTTCTCTCCAGCTACTTTTTCTTGTGTTTGTAAAACAGGCCTGCAGTACAAGTTCCTTTGTTTTTGTTCAATTAATACAAAAAAAACTGGGGGCTGAAGATTCTTCTCTGCAGCAGCTTTAATCTTGGTGTTCATAATGAAACAGATACCTAGGTTTGGGATTTCACCAGGAACTGTCATTGAACAAGTTTTGATTGTGAATGCATTCAAATTATTTCAGTGAGAGACTTGACACTGCATGGTGTCCACTAATCCCTTGTAATCTGGGGTGTAGCTTGAGAGGGCAACTCTTATGGAGTCATTTAAATGTTCGTCAGTTAGACGTGTGCGAAACTTAGATTTTATGAAGTTCATATCCGAAAATGCTGATTCACAAAGATAGGTAGAGCCAAATAGGGAAAAAAGTTTCAATGCAGCTGTGTGGATGTTCTTAAACTTTTCAGCATCCACAAGACTCCAGAAATTAATGTCAGATTTCCTTGATTTCAATTCAATGTCATTTTGAAGTGTGACAATCTCCATTTCCATTGTGGCAGAGTCAAGGTTCAAAAGCACGCTAATTTTCTCTGAAATGTCACTAACATCAACTTCCATGAAGGGGTTTGAAGTGAACATCACTCAGGGCTCCAGTTGCTCAAAATCACTAAATCTGTCACTGAACTCTTGATTAAGCCTCATGAGGAGGCTACTGTATTTTTCTTTGTCCAGGACCTCAGCCTCAGCTTTGTTTTCTGAAAGGATTTGGAGCACAGAGGGAAAGTGCTGCATCTTTCTTTTCTGCACATGCTGTATCAAAAGGTTAAGTTTTGATTTGAAACTTTTCACAGAACTTACCATGTTGGTTATTGTCTTGTTTTTGCCTTGCAACTCGTAGTTCAATACATTTAATTTTTCTGTCACATCTGTCAAAAAAGCTAAATCGAGCAACCATTGAGTGTTTGATAACAGTGTGGTATCTTCATTTCTAGACTCCATAAAATCTTTGACTACTGGTAATAGCGAAAGGAATCTCCGCAGTATTTTTCCCCTGCTAAGCCATTGGATTTGAGTGTGCAGTAAAAGGTCACCATACTCGGCTGATAGTTCTTCAAGGAACAATTTGAAGGTTCGGTGCTGCTTGGCCTTTGCACGAATTGAATTAATAATTTTAACAACAGGAGTCATGACATGATCAAACCCCATTACCTTGGCACATATTGCCTGTTGATGTATAATGCAATGGTAGTTCAATAACGGAGGGAAATCTGGATCTGCTTTACAATCGGCAATGAAGCCAGAATGACGCCCTATCATTGCGGGTGCACCATCAGTGGTTATCGCCACTAACTTTTTCAATGGGACATTTTGTTTCACAAAATAATTTTTCACCTCATTGTGAATGTCAGATCCTCTGGTTGTGGTTTTCAAAGGCAACAAAGTTAAAATTTCCTCTTTATCAGTAAAATCCTCAAAAACCATTCTAACGAACATTGCCAACTGTGCAATATCGCTTGCATCAACAGATTCATCACATTGAAGAGAAAAATAATTGCATGTCTTTAAATCGCGCTCTAACTGCTCTATCATGTTGGTCGATAATGCAGATACCCTTCTTGCCATAGTGTTTGACCCTAACTGCACATCTGAAATGGCAGACATAATTTCAGGGCTATTTTTAAAGTCTTTGAATAAGGAGTTGGCCATTAGAAGCATTGCTTCCTTCACAACGGCTCCATCTGAAAATGTTGCTTTGTGCTTAATCAAGTGATGAGTAACCACAAAGGATGCTTCAGTAGCCGCAGTGGCTTTCTTCATGGGCTTCGTAAAAAAAGATTTCTGTGTCTGCAATGCAGATTTCAGTTTGTTTACTTTTTGTGACCTCAGGCTGCTTCCTTTAGGGAACTTCCTCTCAAAATGCATGTGCTTGGTTGAAAAATGCCTCTCAACATTGCCCTTTTTTCCCACTGCAACTTTTGCTCCACAGATTAAACATACACAGTTGTCTTTAATTCGTGTAAATAAAAATGTGTTCTCCCACTCTTCATGGAAGTAGTAAGTCTTGCTCTTTACCCTTTTGGAGGGACCTGGCTCTTCATCCATGATTAGCTGTTAAGGCTGTAAGCAAGAGTAAAAATGTTGAGTATGTGTGCCCTACCTATGCTAATAATTCTGCAACACAATGCCTCCCCTTTCTTCATCATCACACATGACAGCACCTTGAAATGCATAAGTTGAAGGTGCACTGTACAAAATCTATGAGGCCACACAAAGCCACCCTGTGTGGCCTTTAATGGCCTCATAAATATGGAGGCAAGGCAGTTCAAATCGATGTGCTGCATTACTCTACCCCAGCGAGGCGTTCTGTGAGTGGAGCATGGGTGCCCCTTCCTGTGTAAAAACAAATCTGTCTGCAACACAGGGACCCTTGCACAATGGCACAGGGGTGCCTGTGTTGGCACTAGGGGGCAGCAGTTTGTGTGCCAGTGCAGGGAAAGAATAGGAACGCATCATATTATGTTAAAATTTAAATGCAGTGCATTCACTGCTACAAAAGTGAGACAAAAAACTAAAGCACAAGCCACAACAGTGACACAACAAAAGCACAAGCCGTGCAAGCGGAGGCCAATGCTTGTCGGAATGGGACAGGAAAGAGGCCCTGGCACCAAATTAGAAGTAGCCCCATAAGCCGGGTCTGGTGGCTCAGTGCACTAAAGAAGCCACTGCAGGGGCCTGTGTCCGACCTCATGGTCACAGGTTTAAATCCCAGCAGGTCCACTCAGCCTTTCATCCATTTGAGGTCGATAAAATGAGTACCATTGAGTTGGGTAACAATAAACATCCGTTATTCAGTGCCAGGACACCTTCGGGTAATCGTGCGCTTTACAAATAGACCTGTTATGTTATCGTGTTGATATAGGGCAGGCAAATCTAATAGGTAAAAAAAGTGGCCCACTTTTGCAAAATAAGTTTCAAACTTAGGGAATATGTTGTACTCTGTGCCCACCTGTCCCCTCAGCTGCTCAATGAGCCTTCCTGGTGTGAAGCCTCCGCCCGCCTCAGCCAGCAGACTCCGAGCAGCGGCATCGCTGACTCACTACAGGGCTGTCCTACCCGCCTCTCGCCTTGGTTTCCATCCTCTCACTTCTGAGTTTCTCCTTTGCTCTCTTTTCTCCTCCACTTTCCTACTTCTTTCTCTCATTTGCTTGTCTTTGATTTATCTCTCTTTTCTACATATTTTTCATTCTCGTTCTGACTTTTTCTCTTTTACAATGCACCCTGCCATAGGGGTGGCTTACATGATGCCAAGGGATGGTTCAGGGGCTGGGAAGTGGGTGCACTTCACAGCCAAGATAGCAGTTCTAGACTGCACACAGAGTCAGACACTGCAGTGGCAGGTCTGAGACACATTTTACATTACAAGCTGCTTCTGTGGGTGGCGCAAACCAGCGCTGCAGGCCCACCAGCAGCATTTGGTTTACCAGCCCTGGGCACACACAGGCCATGCTACTAGGGACTAAGAGGTAAACCAAATAAGCTAATCATGGATATACCAAATCACATGTCATCTTTACACAGGGAGCATTCACGCTGTGGCACTGAATGGCAGTGGCACAGCGCCGGCCCCAGAGTATCCATTACCAGCAGACACAGAGGAGACCCTCGCCAATGGTGCCAGGTCTAACAGCAATGTTGGCCAATGTTTCTGAAATTTTTTGTCATGAATTCAATGCCGCTTTCATATCGACTTAAGCCTGATTGTCTGCTATTTCCTGTATCAATTCAATTTCTTTCTTTCTCCAACCTGTGAATATGCTCAAGGGTTGTATCTATGCCTTATACCGCATTAGAGAGTTAAAAAAATTCGATCTGAAGCTGTTGTCACACTCTGTGAGCTAAGTTTGTACAAAATGTGTATAAGAGAATTTCAGAGATAGATATTATCGAAAGGAAACATAATGGTATATGGGTTGTGCCCAAAATGAGCCCCAGTTCATTGGAGGTTAATTTCTCTGTTAGATTTTGACTGGCTAGGAGCCAAACAAAATGCAGCCTTTTATAATAAATACATTGTCAAAATAGCTATTTACCCCTATTCCCAATGCAATCTTTCACCACTTCAGATAAAACAAAATTTGATTTCTAGTTAAACATGTGTGAAAAATGGAGAAACTCTACTACGGATAAAAACATGTTTGCAGTTTATTGCAACCATATTGCTATTAAAGTCTATTTTGCCATTTATAATGGATGAGCGACATGCAGACGTAGTTCTGCTGTCACATTCCTGCTCTCCTGCACTTAACCCTTTAGTTCAGTCGCGCAACACCCATTGGACTCAAAGGGCCCCCCCCGCCGTCGTGTGTGGCAGCCCGGGCACACACAGCCGCACCCGAGCACTTTAGTCTCATTGAGGGGCCCTGGCGGCAGGCGACTCCCGCATGTTCTGCTGCGTGATCGCTCCGCTCCCACCCCTCGTCCGTTTCGGGGCTACGCGCTGCTGCTGGTGAGCCAGAGAGATGCCGAAACGCCAAAAACACGGCTGAGAGGCGGATACTGAATCCTTCGGCGACGGCATTCAGGCATGCATTTTGGAATTGCTGGTGACAGTTAACAAAGATGAAATCACTGTTAAAGACCCTGGATATCAGCTCAATCCCGGCCCCTGCGCTGCTCCCTAGCAAACTGGATTGGCTCATACCAGGATTGGGGAGAAAATAACCATAAGACGGAGGCAGAGAGAATAATTAGAAGGCCGCTGAACAGGGCCCTCACAACGCACAACAAAGGTGGTAAGTGCTAGAGCCTTACTCACCTATTTGAATGAAAAAGGAAGATTCGGTGTCATCTCAGGCTACTGCTACACTGTTAAACATCATCAATTATTTATTGGCAAGTTTTGTATGGCTGCTGCCACTAGATTTGACTTTTAAATGTGCCGGTGCCTGCAGAAAGTTTAGGCTTAAAATAAATGGTACAGTGCCAAAGTGTAATATCGTATTGGAAGGGTAGGGGCACCTCGAGGTTTACCGTCAGTAAAAAACCCAAAAGAGCCTCAGGAGGGTCCTGGCAGTTGGCCGTTTCCTTCTCCCTCGCCCTGAACATGGCATGACTTTTACTCTTTTACATTACTTTTTACCGGGGCACCGACTCCTAAAGAGTTTTGTGGCTTACCTGCTGCGAGTTTGGTGCAAGGCTGTACGCGCGGGTGCAGCAGTCCTTTCGGCCTCCAAACTGCTCCACAATGCTCCGCCCTGCCACGCCTGCTTGAGCTCCGCACGTCGCACTTGCACAATAGACAGTGCGGTGCCAGTGGAAAAGGCAGGGGGCGCGTAAACACGTAGTCACGAGACTCTGCACGCGCCCTGTCACGAGACTCTGCAGGAAAGGAACATCATCCTCTTCGGCCCGCCCCACCCCAGCTAAGCTCAAGCCAATCGGAGCAGCTGCTTTGGGTGAGGGCGGGCAACGGACACTGAAACAAGCGTAAATAGCCCAAACAACACTAATGGGCTACTAAATTGAGGAGCACTCGGCGCGAGCTACTCACAGAGTCTCGGCGAGCTACCGGTAGCTCGCGATCGACCGGTTGGAGACCCCTGAGCTACACCTTGAAGGTTTAGCATATGCAATGTGTCTATTTCCCTGCGCATTCTAGCACTCAGGACTGAATCAATGAGAATTTCCCTCCAACACAGGTGTATACTGAAGGCCCAAATACGAGTCGCGGGGTGCGGCGGTGGCGTCCAGCCACCGCAGTATTCGCAGTTGGACCGCCTCATTATGAGTTAGGCAGTTGGACCACCCTGGGATCGCTAACACCGCCAGGAAACCACCATTCTCTACAGGTGGGGTGGCAGTCAGAGGCCGCAATATGCTTGGCGGGACCGCCGCGTCCCGCCAAGCATATTACGAGTATAACATGTGCCCCATGTGTCCATGCATACCAGTTCCTGCACGGCATGGACTTTCGAGTCATGCCATGCAGGAACCTTGTTGTCCGGTCCCATTGCGGTGCCTTTTTCAAAGGCACCACCGCTTTTAAAAGAGGCAAAGCCGCGGGACCGCCACGCCGCCCGCCTGCCAGACCACTTTAAAGTCATAATCTGGCGGGCGAGTGGAGGCGAGTCTCTGCGGTGCAGGGTGCACAAATTGACTCTAACAACAGACATGAGGTAGCCAAACGCTCAAGGAAAAAGTGTAAAAAATGCATAGAGTTCATTAGTGAAAATAAGATATACAATTGAATGGCATATCTTTGCTGAATGAATAACAATAAAATCAATGGGATCGTCTGGAATTTAACCCAAACTGTGTTTTAATACAAGTTTATCTTCAGCTTAAAAACATGTGGTATTAACTACTCTTTCTTTGTTGCTAATAGTACCCTTATGCCCTAAAATGCTACCCCATGGTGCCAGTGGTAGTCACGCGAAGGACAACAGAGGGCCTGCAAGGACTGGCTGGCCATTTCATCAGCAAATGCCCTAGTCCTCAGCCTTTTTCTTATCTTAGCACACCGCTCGAGGGTGACCCTTTTTGTTGACACATTTACCCTACTCAGCTTCGGCATCCATGTTAGTTTTATCAACACCTAACAAAAGGAATACCCAGTGAGGCTCTGGCTATGAATTGCTCCAGGCAGAACAGAAGTGTGGGCTAGGCACTATGGAGGGTTTCTTTATTTGCCCACGTTTTTAATGTCATCAATAATTCTCACGATAAATTATCATTACCATGGGCCCCATTATAATGGGGTCAAAATACTGCATCGGGATTCTTGATCCTAAAATTTCAGATATTTTGGGTAAGGGTAATTTTGGAAGGTGGGAAGTCAACGATGGTTCCACTGGTGCCCCCCGCCATCCCCTGAGAAAAGAGGACTGCCTGGTAGGATCTGGAAGGTGGCACTCAATCCTGAGGGTCATCGGTGGTGAAATGTCCAAGGGTCCTCACTATCCACTACCCACAGTATAATTGCAGATCTGATTTTCCGACCCAGATACCACTGTGAAGCCTCTGTCCCATCTAGCATTCTGCTTTATCCAATCTGCATCACCAACAAGCACCTTCTCCTTGAGAATACTTCTCCCTAAATGTCATTAAATGCTGTTTTATGGTCACTCTGGCACATGCATCAACAAAGACTTTTGCGATTCCTTAATTGCGATTTTTAAGGAATCGCAATTAAGGAACTGCAAAAGCCTATGCATGTAGGAATCGCTATAAAAATAGCGATTCCTACAAATTCCTTAATTGCGACTCGCAAATTGCGAGTCGCAATTAAGGAATGCCGTCCCATTCATTCCTATGGGCCTCTAGGCCCATAGGAATGAATTGGAGATTGCATGAGCAATTTGCGAGTACCAGTAGGTACTCGCAAATTGCTCATGCAATTTCAAGGGTGCAAGGGTGTCAAAATGACACCCTATTGCACCCCTGAAATTGATCTGTGCACATATGTTGCACACACACATGCTCTAAGGGCATGTGTGAGCGCAACATGAAACTTTGAAAAATGCACAAAAGTGCATTTTTCAAAGTTTTGCAAATTACCATGAAGTTCAACTTCATGGTAATTTGCCCCCCCCTATTAGCGAAATCGCAATGTTTTTCTCTTTCATGCATTGCATTTAAGGAATCTCAATTTGGGATTCCTTAAATGCAATCGCAATTTAAGGAATCGCAATTTAGAGATTCCTTAAATTGCGATTTTTGCATTTTGGATGATGCATCCCAAATGCAAAAATACCGGTCGCAAAGGGGCAGATTCTGAGAATCTGCCCGTTTGCGACCGGTTTTTACATTGATGCATGTGCCTGACTGTTCTTTAAAGCTCTCCACACTTCTTTTGTTGAGGGCATTTTAACTTAGTATTCAGCAAAAGAGCTTGTATCCTCTTCACCTCATCAGGGTGGCATTCAGATTAAATGGTAAATTTGGACCCCAATAACTCACTTGGTTTCCTTCCCTCCACCTGCTCTGCCCAGTCTATCCATCTCAGAGTTCAATTAATAGCCACTTTGACAGAAAGCATACAGATGCTTTCTCCAAAGTCCACTGTGACACTACTCACTCTACTGGGTCCTTAGTTGTTTCAGAAAACAACTAGAACAAAAATATATTGTTACACGAATATTACAAAAAAAATATCGGAAACCAAAAGATAGTGCACAAGAATATTATTCCCCCCAAAATATGTTTTAAAATGTTCTACATATAGCATTGTTTTTTTATCAAATGTAGATATTAAAGTTCACAATAATAATACAATTAAAAGTAAATAATATACATTTTTAATTAATATAAAATAAAATAAATGAATATTTAAAACAATCAAAGCATTATTTGAACAATTAATAAAAAAATACAATATATTAAAATTATTAAGAAGAATAATAACCGTAAACATGTAATAGCCATATATCTAGCAAAAACATATTACAAATTATATAAAAAATACAAATTACTTGATTCTATAAATAATGTAAAACTATATATAAAAATAGACAAAAATACAAATTATGTATCCACTCCTAACTAAGCAAAAGTAGTGAATGTGCTGGACTTTGCAGGGGTCAGATTTGCTATTCGAAATACAGTCTTAGCAACAATAGGGAGAGTGCTGCCCTTTGGAGGGGTCAAATTTAGTATTCCCACTCCAATGTAAGCACAGGTAGAGGAAGTGCTGGACTTTTGAAGGGCTAGAGCAGCTCCAATTCCCACTCCAACATAAGCAAAAGAAGGGAGCCAGGTGGACTTTGGAGGGGGTAGGGTGATTATTCTTTCTCTAAGCGCAGTGTCACTAGACCTGATGTGATCAAAAAAAGGTTTTCAGGAACACTACATAGAGGGACTGTGGCTGCACCCAGAGACGGTGGTTCACATGAGTACGACTTTTGATTTGGCCAAAGTTGTGTGCTTCTTCATAAGGAGGGCTTGCCCTCCAAACAGCTGTGATCATTTGTTTATCAAGCTGTTTGAGCTTGGGATCTTTATCAAGACGAGCTATTGTTATGCTGTAGGAGCTAGACATAAAGCCCCTTACATCACACACGTCACTGTTCTTCTCTGGCAGCAGCACAGATGGGAGAAGGGCAGTCAATGGAATGCGTTGCTATATCACAGTCCCAGCCCCTCTTTGACATCCCTTCTCATCATTAACTTCAGAGAGACATTAACACTGCACTAATTCTTTGAAATTCTTAGTTTACGTTTTACTGGCTGGAGAGACATGCACGTAGAAGATTTTTTTGGAGCTCCTCGGCCCGATGTACTCATTCCTCTCTCTATATGCATTGTCCTGGCAGTCATTACTACATCAGACTTTACATCAGGGCCATTACATCAAGATAAGTACATTGGGGTACCTCTGCAAAATGTTTTTCTTTTGCATGTGAGGTGCTTTTACTTCATAGATAAATGTGTAAGTATTATTTCTTGCTTTGTATATTTTAATTCTAAAATGTTAATTTAATTTTAAATTTAATACCAGACTTTTAAAAATTACAATACGATTATCTTCAAATGTAATATATTGATATATTAAATTAAAATAATGTATTTAGTTTATAAATTGCAGTTCCTGATCCCTAAAAACTCCTGACTACCCCTTAATGCTACCCTTCCCTGAACACTAAAAAACCCTTTGTACCACTTAGCACCACCCTTCCATAAAATACTCCATACAGGGTCCCCCAGACATCTTTCAGAAGATTGACCACGAGGTTAGGCTAATATTGTGGAACGGGGCAGCTCTCGCATTGGGCATCGCAAACTCTAGAGAGGGGTTTATGACAGGGGACTGGAAGTCCCTGACATACTCAAATACTATTGGGCCACCCAATTGGTGGCAGTTAACGAATGGGTGTTTGCCCACCGTGCCGAACCAACCTACCGGGTTGACAGAGAGGCCTTGGGGAACAAGGGTTGCCTGCCAGTTCTCTACAGGCAGAAGCGAGAGCGTGACCTGAAGACTCATACTCAGATGGTGGTGAGGGAGTGGATAGAGGCTACTAAATACCTGTGATAAGGAGGTAAGCTGACTGACCGAACCCTGCTCTTTCACAGGGACCTCTTGAGGGAGCTTGGAAGCTTGGAAGGTTTCTTGCGAAGGGCCCTTGTTGGTATAGAGCGGGGACAGTCACTGGTGGCATTCAAGGTCCTGCAACAAGAATATGAGATGGCGCAGATTGAGCGTTTTAGGTACCTGCAGCTGGGGCTAACCCTTAGATGGCACATTCTGGAGGGGGAACAGATGCCTGAGGCAGCACCATTGGAGGATCGCCTCCTCATTGACCCACTAACAGACAAGGTGAGGCTTTCAGAACTTTCTTTCATGTATTAGTTATGTGTTCCATAGAAGAGTTTAGCTGATCCTGTCCTGATTTCAATGAAAGAAGACCCAACCACTGGTACGGAACCTTCTCATCTAAAACTCGGTCACCTTTCTGCGCTACCCTGTGTCACAAGAAAAGTGCAGGAATGCACCGTATTTATCCAATAAGGTGCATTCCTGTCCACCCCCTGCGCTGGCAGCCTAGCGCCAACACAGGCGCCCATGCACCATGGTGCAAGGGTGCCTGTGTTGTAGGCAGGATTGGTTTTGTGCAGGAAGGGCCACTTTCCTGCACAAAAACAATCCTGAGAGGCTTTATCCTCTTTCTATGTGTGCTGCAGAAAGTAAAATACATAGAAAGAGGAAAAAACAAGGAGAAATAAAGATATTTTTCCTCGTTATGCCTCTCCTAGGGAGGCGTACCTTTTTGGCGCTTTCCAGGTTTACAAGTCCTTGTAAATCTAGGAATGTGCCAAAACCATGGGTGTTGCGTGGGAACACGCACCGCAACGCCCATGGAATGCTTATTGCGCAGATTAAGGCAATGCCACGATTTGTGCAGTGTTGCCTTCCTCCAGATTTTTGTAGCCAATCATAACCACACAAAGTGGCTTTGCCTGACTTTATAAATCTGACTTAGAGGTTCGCATCACGCATGTACCATGTTGCGTGGTGGAAGCATGATGCAAAGCTCTCATAAATATGCCCCTCAGTGCTCACATATCTCTTCTCCCTAACATGCAATGTGAGGTGTGAGGGCACAGTGTTAGCATCTGCAGGTCACATGGTAACACGCTACTTATCACCTCGATATATTTGTTGCATGGTTGTCAGGAACTGTAGAATATGCCTGGGTGGAGTTTGCGGAGTACGCGGAACTCCGCGAAGTGTCCAAAAAACTTTGCAGCGCTACACAGAGATCCGCAAGCGTTGGAGTGTGTCAGGTCCACCATTCATGATGATTTTTAGCGCTGGGTGTTGGTCCAGCACTGGAAAATCAGCGTGAACGGCACCATGCACAGCGCAAAAGGGCGCTGCTTCTTTCTGCCGCTCAAGTAGGTTTTCTACTTGAGTGGCAGCTCTCAACACAAACGGATGGTTTCTCAATGCAACCTCAATGCCCGTGTTGAGAAATCTCGCTGGGAGGTGGTCTAGTGGTGGAATTTCCGCATGCGCACTCGCCAAATTAACGTTGGCAAGCGGGTAAAAACTCTGCGTGCTGCACGGACTGCGTAAAACTTTGCAAACTGGGCGGAGTTCACCGCCCAGGCCTACTGTAGACAGGACTACTGGAATTATGTGACTTTGTGGTCACGGTTTTTTCTCCATGATTGTGGATTTGCTGCCTTTGCCACATAATCCATCAAATGCTGCATAATCTGCTGAGTTTAACACAAGAAAAAATAATTCTAACTCTGGCAGATCAAAGATTGCTAAAAACACCGCAACAGGTATTGCCGGGCAGTGGAAGTCCCTTTGAGGACTGACAGGTCACCTTTCTCTTGCTCATTGCTTATTTGGTATGGAGCTGTTACTAATGAGGTGAAACCTTTGCCCTGACAGTGTAAACCTGTGTAAAAATGACAAAGTAAGGAAGCAACACTGTCACAAAATGAGCTGCATTGAACTGAATACTTTGCCTTTCCCTGACGCATAATTTAGTCAACCTCGGAAAATACTTTGGTCCTCCTCTGCCGCATATTCCTTAGGCCCTGGCTATAACAAAATATTGTCCTGAATATTGATGTTCTGGGGAATCATGTGTTCATTCCTGTTTGGAGAGCCCTCGTATCAGGGACGGTGCTTTAAATGGGCAGGAGCTGTCAGGCATTGAGCACCTGCAGTTCCTACATTCCAGCGGTGCAATAATTTTAAAGGCACAGTGCTAGCACTCCACACCAGGGTACAGCAATTTAAAAGGGACCTTACTGGTACTTCTCCGCATGAGAGCACCTTTTAATGGAAGAGTGCCTGTACCTCTCAGTAGCAAACAGGTGCTGGGGATAGTGAATCCCTGCACTTAAACAGTTCCTTTTCAAGCACTGATCAAATTCAAACCAGAAAACAGTTGAACAGCTGCCCCACTGAAACAGGCACGTTACTAATGTTTCAGTATGAATTGTTAATGTTTCGCTTTATTAGCAGTTTCTTTTTTGGTCCACGTGAGTGTTGCGAATGGGACACGAATTGGCGACATTCGTTCGTGTTAACTTCTTATCTCTGGTACAAATTATCCCTTGATAGTGAACGTTGGGTCACTTGGTACAATTTGCTATGCCAGCAATTCTACTTTCGTAGAAGAAAGATTTAGAACGGCCGGGCAAGCGGGAAACCTTTCTCACCTGGAAAGGGCGGCTACCTGTAGGCTCAGGTTCCACTTCCACCACATTCACCATTTTGAATGAACAGTCGATTAAAAGAGCGCTCGGTCTATTCCGAACGTAAGTAGTTTAAATTATGTTGCTGTACTGCCATCTGATGGGTAATATGTGAAACTGCACCTCATTCCAATAAAAGAAAACGCATTCCAACATTAGAGAGATGGGTAAATATGAGTGTAAAGAGACAATTGGAAAGCCTTACAAAGAGAGAAAATGCATTTGCTGGCAAACGAAAGAAACCGGCAAAAAGCAAGCTTGCTCAAGTCGAAAACATCACAATGAAAAAACAAGCATTGGAAAAGCCAATAGGTATGGCAGCCAACCTTTTGGCAAGTTGTTTTGTTATGGTTTTTGCAAAAATTGTTCAAGAAACTGTTTGGGCTTCATCAATTTAAAAGAAATTGGCTAAGGGCAAACCTATTTTTTTAATCTCATAAAAGCACACATCACCATAGTACTCCCTGGAACTGAAGGGAACTACTTTGTGTGTGGATGCGCTCCTTGTGCTAACAAATAGTGAAGATAGCAAATATTCTGCCATAGCCTTCCGCCCTCTTGCCTTTAAGAAAGAACAAAAGAAAAATGGAAAGAACAAAAGAAAGCCAGAATGAAAGAAAGAAAGAAGGCAAGAAAGTAAGAAGGCAGGAAGACTAGAAAAAAAGGAAAGAGAAACGCAAGAAACAAAGAAAAAAAGGAGAAAAGAAAGAAGGCAAGAAAAAAAAAAAAAAAAGGCAAGAAGGAAAGGAAAAATGCTCAAAAGGAAGGAAACGAAAACAAACAAGCATTAGCAGGGCCATTAGGCTGCATATGCAAGAGCATGGCTTTGTCAATATGTATTAGCCATGTTGTACAGCAGCATGGTTGCTGTGCAGCATGGCTGAAAATAATTTTAAAAACGCAATGTCGTGGTCAGCGCCTCCCGCATACATGGTGGTATGTTTCTGTACTTTCAGCCAAGCTGTACAACAGCTACACATCTGTCAATATGGCCAAGCAAAACATTGAAAACGTCTTTGCTAATCATTGTTGTCACGAGTGGGATTTGCCACAAAAATATTGTGTTTGGTATTAGACGATGGGTCTCCAACGTAAGCCAAAGAGGCCCATCGATTGGGGTTAGCCTCTTACGATCCATTTAGATATGATAAACCGAAACTTAACTGTTTTAACATAGTCACCACTATCCTTAAAAGCTGTCATGGATCTGGCCTACCTGGATCTATGTTGGACACCTCTGTTTCAGTTTGTTGGATTGGAGAAGGCAAAGGGGACATCGATGGTGGATGGGGCGCATCCTTTTGTCTGCATAAGACTGATAGGATTGTAACCATTACCCAGGCCTGCAGTTTGCAATGATTTGACCTCCGATGTGTATCACCCTTCATTCATTATTTGGAAGCTTTATTCCTTTATGTTCATATAGTGCATCTTCCTCTCACAGGTAAATGTGAAACAGTTTTTTTCTACAAAAAGTACTTCATGCTAATGTAAGTTTGTTCACTGCAATGAAAATCAGGAAAACTGCAGTCCTGGTCGTACAATGCAGCAATCCGGCAACAAGCTGATGGACCTGCTCAAGTGAATAAGCACATGTTGCAGTCCAGGCACCAAGGGAGCCCGGAGAAAAAGCACGCCTTGCGTTCTCAAAGCCAATAGATAAGAAGCACAAGGGGTTGAATGGGTTGGGGGGGGGGGGCAAGCAAGGCAGAGAGCCACAGGAGGAGGATGGGGAGAAGCAACCAACACCAGGGAAGGTAGAAGGGGAGGGAACGGGGCAAGCACTGATGGGGTGTGGGTGGGAGCATGGGACAGCAGGAGGAGGGTCAGTGTGGAACTGGCAAGGATGCAGAGCAGCGGACACCGATTACATACATACATACACTCTTATAGAGTGCAACAAGAACTTAAAAAAAAAATACCTCTGGAAATGCCAGGCTAGTGAATGGTCACTGGCCTGGACAGGAAATTGTACTTAGTCCAAGGTCCACAGAAAACACAAAAGAAAGTGAAAATGGAAGCCGTTGGGAGGCAATGGCCAATGGACAGCAAGGAAGCGAGAGTGTTCTTAAGTCCAACTAATGGTTAACATTGGGCGGATATATGACGTTACAACGCATACTTTTACAACGCATGCACTTACAACGCAATTTTTACAACGCAACATCCACTACAACGCATTCCATTACATCGCATGACACTACAACGCATTTTTAAAAACTACCTTTACAACGCATTCCATTACATCGCATACTACCTTTACAACGCAAACCATTACAACGCATAATATTACATTGCATTTAAGGTAAGTATTGAATAGTATAGGGGTAAAAATTACTATTCTAACTCCAGGGGGTGCAACAGTAGGGTAAGTGTTGGATAGTATAGGGGTAAAAATTACTATTCTAACTCCAGGGGGTGCAACAGTAGGGTAAGTGTTGGATAGTATAGGGGTAAAAATTACTATTCTAACTCCAGGGGGTGCAACAGTAGGGAAAGTGTTGGATAGTATAGGGGTAAAAATTACTATTCTAACTCCAGGGGGTGCAACAGTAGAGTAAGTGTTGGATAGTATAGGGGTAAAAATTACTATTCTTACTCCAGGGGGTGCAACAGTAGGGTAAGTGTTGGATAGTATAGGGGTAAAAATTACTATTCTAACTCCAGGGGGTGCAACAGTAGGGTAAGTGTTGGATAGTATAGGGGTAAAAATTACTATTCTAACTCCAGGGGGTGCAACAGTAGGGTAAGTGTTGGATAGTATAGGGGTAAAAATTACTATTATAACTCCAGGGGGTGCAACAGTAGGGTAAGTGGTGGATAGTATAGGGGTAAAAATTACTATTCTAACTCCAGGGGGTGCAACAGTAGGGAAAGTGTTGGATAGTATAGGGGTAAAAATTACTATTCTAACTCCAGGGGGTGCAACAGTAGGGTAAGTGTTGGATAGTATAGGGGTAAAAATTACTATTCTTACTCCAGGGGGTGCAACAGTAGGGTAAGTGTTGGATAGTATAGGGGTAAAAATTACTATTCTAACTCCAGGGGGTGCAACAGTAGGGTAAGTGTTGGATAGTGTAGTGTAATATTATGCGTTGTAATGGCATGCGTTGTAAAGGTAGTATGCGATGTAATGGAATGCGTTGTAAAGGTAGTTTTTAAAAATGCGTTGTAGTGTCATGCGATGTAATGGAATGGGTTGTAGTGGATGTTGCGTTGTAAAAATTACGTTGTAAGTGTAGTGCGTTGTAAAAGTTGCGTTGTAAAGGTTGTTCCCCACATTGGGTGGGTGCAAGGCCCTTTTTAAGGATTTTTTGGTTTACAAGAGACTTGCAGCAACAGCGCATGTGAGACCTAAAAAGGGAAGAAAGAAAGAAAGAAAGAAAGAAAGAAAGAAAGAAAGAAAGAAAGAAAGAAAGAAAGAAAGAAAGAAAGAAAGAAAGAAAAAAGGCATGAAAGAGAGAAGAAAGTATACGCCAAGAAAGAAAGAAAAAGTGTTACAACTGATGCAAATTAAACACGTTAAAGGCTGGTTTCTACATGGGCAAAGTTCATTAAAGAATCTTTGAGGAAACTGAGTCCAGAATAATCGTGTCCTGAAGAATTGTTCACTTATGTATTCTTCCTCCTATAAATATTGAAGCTTGTACTGTGTGCACAGTAAGGAGGATAACTTACTCTTCAGAAATTCATGTTGCGCACCTGACTTGACCTGTGTGGGTGATTCTGGATCGTCAGGGGACCACTACTGGAAGCGTTGGAGGCACCTTGTTGGGATCACTGGTTGGGAACAGAGGGGGATCCTGCCGCCTCGTCCCCTCTCCCAGCGTCTGCTTTCAACTTTCACATTCACCAAGCTGACAATATTTGCGGCTGCCTGTGTGGATCCTGGACTGCTCATACCCCCCCCCGGCCGCGCTTGGTATGTGCTGGAGGGGTGTGGCGTGTCCCGGCGATGCAGACGGTTGGGGCTGATGGGAGGCCCCATATGGGACCCTCACTGTGGTCAGTTGGGGACTGCCCCATTCTCCTTCCTTTGAACATTACTTGGCATCCCTGTGAGACCCTAACCCTCCAGGACAACACCACCTAATAACAGGAGCGCTCCTTGAGGAGCACCAGGGAGGAGGAGGCGGGAGGACTTGTGGCGGAGGCCCTGAGACACGCAGGTCCGCAGGTAACAGGCACCCACTGCAATATAATGCATTCCCACCCTCAAAGAGGCTACTCCCACAACAATACATCCACCACTTGAGCACTAGTTGTCTCATCCCCTCCAGAGATGAGACAGTGGGGAGCCCTAGAGTCCGGGCCCAATGAACAGGCTGACCAGATAAGGCCACAGGAGGACCCACCCAGATCCCCAGCGGACGTTAAGTTGGACAAAATTCTAGCTGCCATCGCTGACACAAGGCAGGATTTACGCAACAGGGTTAATGCATTGGCGCTAGAAGTGGGACAACTGCGCGATGACCATCAAATGCTCACTTCCTGTGGCACGTAAGCAGACAGTAGGTTGGGCGATGTTCGGCCCAAAATGTCTGACCTAGAGGGGCAGCTGCGATCTCTCACAGCCAAATTCCATGAGCTATAGAACAGAGCAGAGGATTCTGAGGAGCAGTCCCGCTGCGACAAT
Organism: Triturus cristatus; assembly: GCF_964204655.1. Taxonomy (NCBI): domain Eukaryota; kingdom Metazoa; phylum Chordata; class Amphibia; order Caudata; family Salamandridae; genus Triturus; species Triturus cristatus. The sequence continues at coordinate 936,270,803 of NC_140592.1, forward strand.
CTCTGAATCGTAGATTTCCCTGAAGGGACAGAAGGTTCAGACCGGGTGTCATTCTTTGAAGCATGGTTGGCATAAGCAGTGCCACCCGTACAACTATCAGCTCATTATGTAGTGGAGTGCACCCATTGAGTGCTGGAGCAGCAGCCGCCACTGGGGACACCCCCCAGGTCAGTAGCGGCCAGACTAATAAACTATAGAGGCAAAGAGGCCATCCTATGCGCGGCTGGGGCAGCAGTGACAATACTACATGACAATGCATGTGTATGCCTATTCCCAGATGACACTCTGGTGGTGCAGCACAAAAAAGCATCCTTCCTAGGAGTGAATAAACTATTGCAACAAGGAGGACTGACCTACTCGCTGCTATTCCCAGCTAAGCTGAAGATTATGGTAAACCGGTTCAGCTACTTCTTCACTGAGCCAGAGATGCCTGGGAATGGATGGAGGAGTGCCATTATGAGTCAATGCCTGCACCACATTCCCGAATGGATGGACCCCACTGTCGGGTCAAATGCCTAAACCACAGAACTGGAGAGCCCAGAGTTGGCGGTGCCCCTCACCCTGGCACAGGCCCGCAAAGAGCAATCCAGGTGTTGTCGACTGCAACCACCCTGAGGGCAGAGCGGCAATCCCCTCTGCCTCAGGCTCCTGAGGACACACTCTCTGAGACTTGCTCAAGTGCTTCGACGAGCAGCACTACATCAGTGATACTACCAACTGTCAATTCACAGACTGCATGTACGGTAGGGTGAGGGGACTGCAGGTAAGCCGCGTGAGGCCATTACTGTGAATTGTCCTGCCTGATCATGCAATGGCTGAGGGGAGGGGGCCTGCCAGCCTCCGAGTAGTGACCCTGCGGAATGGCACACACTTCCCTCCCCATAACTGGGGAACTCCCCTACAAGACTGATTCCAGCAACCGTCCTCAGGGGGGCCCGCTTCAGTTTTGTCATGCTCCTGGTTTTCATTAAGACACAATGGGTTGAGGGAGGAGCCTAGCGCGCATCTAAGATGGTCGCGTGAGCACAGGGCTCCCCGGACCCTTTCTGCTCCTCGGAATATATCCTGAGATTATCCTGATTTGGTTTATGGAATTTGGGAGATGAAGACCAGCTGATCTTATATCTCTTTTTAAAACTCTAATTGGACCTGGGAATCCTGAGTTGTCGTCGACGGAACTTTTGGGACCCACCCGGCGGAGGTGGCCGGGGTGACGGTGACCCGTGGGGCCGGGCTGCGATTGAACAACAGCGGCCTCAGCGCGGTGCCAGTTGCCGAGTCAGCGCTTTCGGTTTCGATTTTGGCCTTCAGGAGATCGGCTGGCGTGCGTGCTCAAGGTGGCGAGGTGCCTCCTGGGCCTCTGCCCGAGGCTTGCTTCCATTTGCTACTGGTGGGCCTGACGCCTCCGACCCCCACATCGGCAGTTTGTGGTCCTTTTGCTGGCGCCCGCAAACCTTTTGATCGGAGGTCCCATTGAGAGACTGCGCTCGCATGGCGGGCAAGGGGGGTCCGGAGGGGCGCAAGACCAAGGCTTCTCTGCGCGGGGGAGCGGTCCAGAGCAACAACATGGACCGCTACACCCAGGGCAGGGGGCCCCCTGGCGCTACTGGCCTCTCCCCGGATGCTGCGGGGGGAGGCACGACCATCTCTGCGGAACTTTCCCTGCAGGACATTATGGGCGCCATCGAGGGCATCAGGGAAACCATCGCGACGCAATATGAGGCCCTGGCCCGTAAGATCGACACTGTCGCAATCGATGTCACCCTGATTCGGGCCGACCTCTCCAAAACCAACGAGAAGGTCCAGGCCCTTGATACACGGACCTCCACCCTGGGTGCGGAGGTGTCGGATCTGCGGGCCGCGCTCGGGGACATTAGAGTGGTCAACGACCATATGGCCCGGCGGCTTGAGGACTTCGAGGGACGGGCCAGACGCAACAACATCCGCATCATTGGTGTACCGGAGTCCTCAGACGGCCGCCCGGTGGACCTCGTGGTCGAGGAACTTATCCTGCAACAGCTGTCCCCGGCTGGCCTAAGTAAATTCTTCGCCGTGGAGCGGGCCCATCGAGTTCCGGGCGGCCGGCCGCGGCCGGGGGCCCCCCCGAGGCCTATCGTGGCTAAACTGTTCCACTACAGGGACCGCGACGCTATTCTGCAGGCTTCACGGACCCGTGGCCCGGTCCGCTACGATAACTCGACCATCAATTTTTATCCGGACTTCACGCAACTGGTCCAGAAACAGCGGATGGGATTCCAAGGGGTGAAGCGCCGTCTCCGCGGGCTGGGCCTGAAGTATTCGATGATCTACCCGGCGAAACTCCGAGTGGAGCATGGAGAGCGGACAGCCTTTTTTGACTCTCCTGTGGCCGCAAGTGACTGGCTGGACTCGCTGCCGGACGGGGGTGGCCGGCCCGGGCCCTCTGGGGGCACCGCAGGTGACGGGTCCCCTTAGACTGACACTTGGTCCTTGCTTTTGCGGTTTTGCACTGTACAGTTGGGTCTTACTTCTTTTGCATACTGTGTTTTACCAGGACCCGTGAGGGGCGCGGGCGGGTTCGGGTCCCTTTCCTCCTCCGGGGTCTTTTTGTAGAATGGGGTTAGGGGGGCGACAGGCACACTGCAAGTTGGGGGGGGTCATTGGCCCGCAGGGGTGCAGGGTGGGGGGAGTTGGACTTGGGGTGGGGTTGGGGGGGAAGGGGGGTTGTTTTGTTGTGTGTTTTTTGTTTACAGGGCGAGGTATTGATTTTTGTCCATATTTGGGAACCGTGCTGCGGGCTGGGGGCCTCTTGATCTATTGGGGGGGATGGGGGGAGACGGGTTGAGGCTTATGTCATGGAACGTCAATGGGTTGGGGGATCGTATTAAGCGGGGTGTTGTACTGCAATATTTGCGTCGTGTGACTCCTGATGTGGTGTTTCTCCAGGAGACGCACTTGGTCGGCAATGTCTGCCATGCGATGAACAGGGGGGGATACCGCCTTGTAGCCCATTCTGGTTTCACAACAGGCTCCAGGGGGGTGGGCATTCTCCTGCGAACCTCCCTTCCGGTGGAGATCACGAGGATAGTCTCGGATGACAGAGGGCGCTATGTGTGTTTGATTGGGAGGTGGGAGGGGCAGCCCCTTACCCTGGTTTCGGTCTACGTCCCCCCGGGTCTCCAGAGCTCCACCTTTACTGACTTGGGTCGAATGCTGCTTGACCTTCCGGACGGCCTCCTGCTCATGGGCGGGGACTTTAACTCTGTGGTTTCGGGTGAACTGGATCGTCACCCACCGAGGACCCTCCCCGCTGCCCAGTCGTGGCTGGGTGGGATGTTGGAGACCTTCGGCTTGGTGGACAGTTGGAGACTAATGCATCCGACCCAGTGTCAGTTCACCTTTCATTCGGGGGCGCATGGGAGTCTCTCTAGGCTGGACTACTTCCTTATGCCCGCGGCGCAGACTGGTCGGATTCGAGAGGTCAGACACTTGGCGCGTGGTATCTCCGACCATTCTCCGCTGTGGCTTCTCTTTGACACCGGGTCGCGGTCTGCAGGGCGGGTAGCTCCTATTAACCCTTGGTACCTGCGGGACCCTGCGACTCGTGACAGCCTGGTTAGGGCCATGGACCAATACTTCAGTGAAAACGAGGGGTCGGTGTCGTCTGCGTTGTCCCTTTGGGAAGCCTTTAAAACTGTGATACGCGGACACGCCCTCGCCCAGATAGTGGTGGCCAAGAAGGTTAGGAGCGAGGCGGTGGTGAAGCTGGAGACTGACATCTCGGGGTTGGAGTCGGCCCTGGAGGCGAATGTTACTCCGGACGGGCTACATGCCCTTAGCCTGAAACAGTTCGAATATAGGTCCCTGGTCACTGACGCGGCCAAAACTATGTATAGGGAGCAGCAGGGCCGGTTGTATGACGCGGGGGACAAGGCGGGAAAGTTGATCGCGTGGCTGGACAAAAAGGAGAGAGTGAATCGTGTGGTCCCCGAGTTGCGTGCTGCTGACGGTGTGTGTGTGACTGAGCCGGATGAGATTGTGGAATGTTTCGCTGACCACCTCCGGGCGGTGTACTCCCCGGTGACTGACAGGGATGAGGCTGACTCTCGCCTCCTACTGAGAGATATTGCTCTGCCCGGCCTGTCCGTTGAGGACCGGGAGCGGCTGGACGCTCCCTTGTCGTCGGATGAAATAGCGACCGCGATCCGTTCCCTTCGCTCGGGCAAGGCTATGGGTCCTAACGGTTTGCCCATTGAACTATACAAATTGCGTCCCGATAAGCTTGCGCCCTTCCTCAGCCGCATGTTCCGCGACTCTCTCGCGGCGGGTTCCCTTCCGGCCGACCAGCGCTTGGCCACTATAGTCGTTATCCCCAAGGAGGGCAAGCCGCGAGACCGCTGTACTTCTTACCGGCCCATTTCACTGCTCAATGCGGAGCCCAAAATCCTGGCGAAAGTCCTGGCCAATCGACTGTTGAGTGTCGTGTGCGACCTTATTCATCCGGACCAATGCGGCTTTATCCCGCACCGCAACACCGCTCTTAACTTGCGGCGTCTTCACGGTGCTCTTGCCAGGGCGGAGCTCCTCTCCGAACCGGCCGTGCTGGTTTCTTTGGATGCCACGATGGCCTTTGATACTATTGAGTGGCCATTCCTCTGGGCCGTCTTGGATAAATTCGGCTTTGGAGAGGGATTTATTGGCTGGGTGAGGCTCCTTTACACGGGACCCATGGCTCAAGTGGTGGTGAATGGGCGGGTCTCTCGGCCCTTTGCCCTCGGCAGGGGCACGAGGCAGGGGTGCCCGTTGTCCCCGTTGCTTTTTGCTCTCGCCCTGGAGCCACTCGCTGCCTGGCTCCGTTGGGAGCCCTCGCTTAGAGGGATCCGGTGGGGCCCGGGCTTCGAAGATCGGGTCTCGCTGTATGCGGACGACATTCTCCTGTATCTCACCTCACCGCGGCAGTCACTCAACGTCCTCTTTGACGTTCTGACCTCCTTTGGGAACAATTCGGGTCTCACGATCAATTGGTCCAAATCCTGCGTTTATCCCATCTCTGGTGGTCCTCCTCTCCTGCCGCCTCGGCTCCCGATTCAGATATCTCTGAGCGGCTTTAAGTACCTGGGGATATACGTTTCGCTGGACCCGGTGGCTCGCTATGAGCAGAATCTCCTGCGTCCACTTCGGCGGCTGCGGGAGGACACGGCCCGGTGGTGCAAGCTCCCCCTGTCCCCGCTGGGTCGGGCCGCGCTGTTTAAAATGATGTCCCTTCCCAGGTTCCTCTATGCACTCCAGAACTCCTTCGATGTTATCCCAGTGGTCTACTTTCGGGAGGTGGAGAGCCTGCAGAGGAGACTGGTGTGGGACGGGCGGGCGCGTATTGCTCTTGCCAAGCTCACTCTCCCCTGGTATGACGGGGGCATCGCGCTTCCTGACATTCGCAGGTACTATTGGGCCTCGCAGCTATCTGCCATTAACCACGCCACGTATGCGCCCGGCTTGAATCCGGCGTATGAGATGGACAAGTTCCTGCTTCCCGGCGGGAACTACAACAGGGCACTTTATTCCCGCCTGGCTGGCCGGACCCTTACGGGTCCTACTAAGATTGCGGTGCGGACCTGGAGGGCCGCCACTGCGGCCATGGGCTGGAGTGAGCGATTAACATGTGCTACTCCCTTGTTTGCTTCCGACCGCCTGGGTAGCTTGTGGACCACGAAGGGGTTTGACCAGTGGGACACGATTGGTATCAGCAAAGTGGGAGACCTGTGGCACAAGGGCGCGGTAAAGACTTTCGCGGTGCTCCAGGCCGAATACGAGCTGACCGACAGGGAGTTTTTCCGCTACGCCCAGGTTCGACACGCCCTGCTCTCGGTCTTCGGGGAGGGGACCAAGATCCCTGTTTCCTCGCCCCTCGAGGACCGCATACTTGATGGACATGTCCCTGATAGTACTATTTCTTTAATTTATAAAAAATTAATTAATCACCGGGCGGACCTTCTTGTTCGCCTTCGGGAGGCTTGGACTGGGGACGGGGTGGAATTGGACGACGAAGATTGGCAGTCTGCACTGTCGTCCCCCAAGGAGGTTGCCATTCCGGCTCGTCTTCGGTTGGTACAGCTCAAGATTCTCCACCGGGTGTATGTGACGGGTCCGCGCTTGGTCTCGATGGGATTTTCCGGCGACGGGCTCTGTAAGCGAGGCTGTGGGCTCAGCGCCACCTTTCTTCATATCCTCTGGGAGTGCCGCGAGGTGGCGGACTACTGGCGCCGGGTCCACACGGTTATGGGACAGGTCACCGGGGTTGTGCTGCTGCCGGAGGTGCGTCGCTGTGTCCTGAATGTGTGGGAGCCCAATGACTACAGCGCGGCTCAGACTCGGTGGGCGGCCCTAGGGAACATGATTGCCAAGAGGGACATAGCGCAACTTTGGGGCGCTCAACGGCCGCCCACCGTGTCAGTATGGAAGGAGAATATGGACTGGTGTATGTTTAGGGAGAAGACTGTGTATGTGGCCCGTGGCAAGCCGGGGGCATGGGGTAGAATTTGGGGGCAATGGAACGCGTATCGCGGAGGCATCTGTACACCCCCCCTGGTAGATACTGATATCGCCATGTCCCCCTGACCCTTGATGGCTCCTGGCGCCTTCTGGAACAACTACATATGGACGTTCATCTTCCTTGACCCCCTCCCCCCCCCCCCCCCCTCCGTCCCCGGCCTCCCGGTACTCCTCTCTTTAGCGGTTTGCTCAATTGTCCTGACTGGAGTTTCCCGGGGGGAGCCTGACCCGCACTGGTTTCCCTCATAACTCGCCTTTTGTTGTGTATTGTTTGTCCTTTTGTTTTTGTGATTGTTGGACTTACGCTTCCTGTTCCTCGAGAACTATCTGGAGCCACTGCAGGGCAGTGCCCTGGGAACTGATTGTAGCTTTGATATGTGTAGAATTCCTTCTGTACCTAGCGGCCGGCCCGGGTGGTTGTAGGCCCGTACTTGTAACCGAATTATTGCTTAATAAAACTTTTTCAAAAAAAAAAAAAAAAAGACACAATGGGTTGCGGAGCCTAACCCTTGGCTCATACATGCCAACACACTTCGTAGCCGAACTGCACTTGGACGAGACCTCCTGACCATACCCCCGAACATTCTCTTTGAAAGAAGTTTTGTGTACAACTACACATCTTAGAGAATCCCACCTATGGGACTGTTTGTTAATTGTTTGAGCAGTTGAAGTTTCCAAGGCTGCCTTGGGCTGGGAGTTCTGTTTTACGGGTTTGAAAGATCAAACAGTGTGACATTGTCCGGCCTTAGTCTTGCCTACCCCCCATGTTAACACCCTTGAGAAAAATAACGGGCACCCCCGAGGGCCCCTCCTTCCCCACTTTCTTATGTGTACGGCGCTATGGATAGATTGCGTATAATAATGTGGAATGTCCAAGGCATGGGGACACCGCGCAAGCGACATGCCATACAGTAATATATTAGCAGACACGACACCCTGATAGCATTCCTCCAAGAAACCTACATAGCCACGGGGAAGACACTTGTTTGAAGAAAAAACACTGGCATGGTCAATGCTATAGCACTACATATTGAGGCTTCGCCAGAGGAGCTATTATATGGGTTCGGCCTGCAGTTCCCTTTCAATGCGTAGCCATGAAAACTTACTCTGAAGGGCGATATGCCCTAGTGGAGGGACAGCCAGATGGTCGACCCCTCACATTGGGTGGCATCTATGCGCCGAATGCAGTGCAGCAAGCCTTTTTGGGCCATCCTACGGTCAGCCTCACCAGATGGGTGCATATCCCTTAGATCATCTACGGGAATTTAACTGTGTCTTAAATCCACATTTAGAATGCTCATATGGACCCTTTCGACCTCTCCTACAGTGCCAGCCTCTCCCAATGACTCGCATACTGGTCCATGGTGTACTGCTGGCACACCCTAAACCCCGATGCAAGAGAATAGTCTTACTATGCATCCCCGCATGTTCTTTATGTGCGCCTGGACTGAATACTCTGTCTCCCATCCAACCAACTACAACATACACTGTAAGAGCCAAATACTTAGGTAGAACATTCTCAGATCACAGCCCGCTTCAATTGCACTTTGAATGGGGTACACCATGTCTGCCTGTCCCCACATGGTGATTACAGTCAACCATGTTGGAAAACCTGAAATTTTGAGATGCGACCTATGAGTCATTAACCCATTACCTGACAGAGAACTGGGGCACAGCTACCTCCAGATCTGTGGAATGGGAATTGCTAAAAGTAATACTTTATGGACAATGCATCCATGTGATTGTGGGCGCAAGAGAAGACCTCCATAGAGATCTGGTGCAGATAGAGACATCTTTAGGAGCCTTGGAAGTGGAAGCGCATGTAGACCCCACTATGTGACAAACTCTGGTGACAATCAAATAGCCTCACATCCAATTGATTGAGCAAATGAGAATCCTAGACTTTAGGGCCTATCAGGCAAAAATGCATGCTGACAGGTCTGGCCATCTGCTGGCATGGTTACAGCGAAGCGCGATACCGGTCGCCCTTATAACCATGATTTGACTGTCACCAACCTGTCTGGTAACTAATCAAGCAGACAAACACAAAGCATTTACTACTCATTACCAAAATCTCTATGAACCTCCCCCTGTAGATCATCAGGCCTACCTACATCTGTGACTTCCTTCACAGTTACATTATCGAATGTCGAACCTCTAGACTGAGAGGAACTCAACACACCTAATACAGTGCAAGAGATTAGGGGAGCCATTCGAGGGCCTGCTACTAGTAAGACTCCGGGGCTGGATGGACTGCCAGCTGAGTTCTTTAAAGCCTACGAGGACTTACTGGTTCTTAAGGTGCTTGAACTGTATCAGGATGCCTTAACGGAATGTCAGCTTCCGCTGACGATCCACGAATCCTTAACTGTCTCCCTCCCAAAGCCTGACAGGAACCCACTAGAGGTGAAGTCATATCGCCTATTGCCTTTGCTTGGGACTGACTATAAATTCTAAGCAAGATCATTGCGGTACAGCTCCACGAATGCCTTGTCCATGGTGATCTGAATGGCTTCACCCCTGATAGATCCACCATTCTCAATACACAAAGACTCCACAGAGTGATGGAGCTAGCCCCCGTCCAATGGCCATTTGTGCCATGCATAGTATTGGACCTGAAGAAGTCATCCGATACCCTAGACTGGGAGTTTATGTTCGCGACACTAACATCCATGGGCATTACTGGTAGGCTTCAAGCCTCATCAGACTCTTCTTCATGATGGAACACACTGCCCAGGTGAAGATTGGACAATATATTTCTGACCCAATAACGGTGAGTAGAGGAACACGCCAGGGATGTCCATTACCCCCGTTATCTTCACCTTAATGATGGGACCGCTGGTGCAGCGGTTGAGACAATGGGGTCAGGCATGGGGCATACTGATTGGTGAAGAGATGCATATTGTCTCCCTATATGCGGATGGTGTGCTTATCTACGTTCGTGACATCCGAAACTGAACATCGGAGGTCAGAGACATTCGGATGGGAGTTTCGGGCGGATTCAGGCTTGGGAGTGAACTGGGCTAAATCATATCTGTTTCTGCTTCACCCGGACTGCCCACCGCAGCACTTGGTGGTAGATTAACACCTTCTTCACTGTGAGCCATGCACCATCCGATATCTGGGCATGCACATTTATCATACACTACAAGACCATATAGATGGCAGCCTCACTCGGGCCATCACCTCCCTCTACCCCAAATGGAGTTTCAGAACACGCTGCTACTCACTGTCTAAGGTAGTGTATCACTATCTAAAATGTTTATGCTCCCGTGCCTGCCAGATTTCTTTTACAATCTTACGGTGCACAGACCTTGCAGTACGTTTTGTGCCCTACATGTTATACTGGGGGGCTCCCTCTGGAAAAAGAGTAGGCACTGAGTCGCATTAAACAAGATACAGCTCCCAGGCGAGAAAGAGAGCCTTGGGCCTCTAATTTTGAACATTATTATTAACAGCGCACTTACATTGGCCTTATCGCTGGCAAGTGGGACGACAGCTGGGAGAACTGCAGCTTTCCACTGCCTATCAAACGCAATCCGTGTTGCGAGAGGCTTTCCTACCACAAGAGAGAGTACCCCAAAAGTCCAACAACCTTCTGCAGGTAGCGCACAACAGCTTTCACTGGAGTCTGCGCTTAATTCGGGTCCTGGTTCGAAGGGAGGGACTGGCGACATGGAAAGTGGTTGGAGTGGGTACCCTAATCACCCTGTTCCTCAATGGCGTGCTCATACCATTAACGCAATTGCGGACTGATTACGAGTAGCCAGCAGGCCACTTCTTGGCTCATGACCAGTTGTTAGTTGAAATGCACCGACTATGGCAGATTGTTGACACGGAGCTACAGCAACACCCTCTGGTACACACACTCCACACTATAGGTGGAGGCCGCCTACTGTTCACCTTGCTCATTCGATCCTTGCCATGCACATTGCAGGATCCCTTACTGTTAACTAGACATAGCTTGGAACATGACATAGGCCGAGAATTGACAGAAAAAAAGAGTTTGATAGGGTTTTGGTGTACCAGCGCAAATATTCTCATAATGTCAAGTTCAATACATCCAATATAGCATTTTACATAGGGCTTATCTCACCCCCGCACGACTGCACAGGGCATTTGGGTCTGCCTCAAATTGCCCTAGATGTCACGCATTGGACAGTGACATGGCTCACATACTCTGGGTTGGCCCTGACGGTGGCGACAATATGGAGAGAAGTCATGAATGCACTGACTGACATCACAGGACGCACAGATCTATGCACCATAGAGAGTAGAGTCCTCGGCCTGTTCAAGAGTAAGAGAGCAGGGAGTGCTACCAACCACTTTATTGATCTTGCATTGCTCATAGTCCGCAGGCCCACTGATATGCTTTGGAAGGCCAATGTGTTACCTGGGTTAAAGCATTGGTGCGCAGCAACACTTACGTGGGGTAAAGCTGAATCTGTGGCGCTTCGGGGGGAGGAGACCCGGGGGCTGCGTAGGGTCCCCATAGCTGCAGACTGGGACAAACACCATGAGCTGCAAGAATTTAAAAGAGGATCTCCATGATTAAAGTGACCTAATGCCTGGGTACCGGCTGGCTTTGTACTATGGGAGCCAGGCGATTTTCCCCATTCCTCTCCCCTTAAGAGGAGCACTCGACAGACGTTGACATTTCGTGCGGGTTGATTTTATCCAGCATGCACACTGAACTGTCCTAAAGCGCTAAAGCATGAGCACGGACGGGAGGATTACTCTAATGGTAGACAAATTATTTGTTTTTTAACTGCTTGTACTTGAAAACACAACTGTTATGACCTAACTTTAATTTTGACTACTTGTTCATAATCTAGGACCAAGTACTCCTGGTGGATAAGACATGTTGTCATACATCAGCAGAGACCATAGTGGGATTGTACAATATGATATAACTTAATAGAGAGCAGTTTCAAATGGTCACAATCTGGTGTGCTGTGAAATAGATAAACAAAGGACACTCCAAAAAGAATTTACAACAGCACTGGCAAGAGAGAGGAACTGATAAAGCTGGAATGTGCCTGGTAGAAAGCACCTGCTATCGCATTAGGCTCTAAACACAGAGGCAACATTAACGCAATTATAAAGTAAAAACAAAAACACTGGCACTGAAGGGAACTACATTGTGTGCAGATGTGCTCATTGTGAGAGAGCAAAATACAGGCACTCAAAGTGATGTTAGCCAGTGGCTTAAGTAGGCTGACCCCTTGCCCCGTCCTTTAAGCTGCAGTGGGTGGAAGCAAATGTGAATGAGACAACGGCAGGCCAATGGATGAAGAAAGCTGGTTCAAATCCCCGTTAGGTGAGGATATCATACATACAATTGTAGTAAAAATCAAAAGGTCTTGGCTAACTTCTGACCTAATAAAACAGGAACCTACTCCATCTGTCTGCATTCCGCAGCCCAAGCCAACAATACAGCCGCCATCTTTCGCATCAATGAGCAGATTGGTTTTTGATCTGCAAAACGTACTGCTTTACAAATTTTCCCTGAACGGAGACATTTATTTTAGCAAACCTGACAGAGTTTAAAACTCCAGGGAGGAACGTAGCGATTAACGAGTCTTTGGTCTTACTCAAGGGCAGGCTGTCAATCAAATTGTATACACCTAATAAAAGAGTTCAGGGTTGGCATTAAAGTTTCTAGGTTGTGCAAGAGTTTAAGGATGAGGTGCCGCCGGTTCTCTTCAAAATTTAGGGCGATGCACTGCAACTTGGAGCACTCCCTCCATCCATCCACCAAGCAAGTACTAATCACAGTTCCTGTAAGACCATTGAAGCCAACAAGTTGAGTCAGACCCTGGTCCCTACTAAATTTCGATAATAACATTAGCCTGCATAATTGCCGATAGACTGCTTCCGTTTCTGGCCAAATGGATCCTTCCTGAACAGGTGAGTTTTGTTACTATCAGAGCAACTTTATACAATCTTAGAACTCTCTTTGCATTACTGCACCAGATTCACCCAGAGGTTGACGCAGTCTCAATGCATTTGGACGCCAAAAAGGTGTTTGATTCCCTGGTATAGCCCTTCATATTTGATATTTTACAAAGAATGGGGCTGGGTGCATATTGTTTGAGTCTAGTTTAATACTACACACCGCTGCAACTGCAATTATACATATTAATAGTCAAAATTCTGATGGGTTTGTGGTCGGCAGCGCCACCCACCAAGGAGGTCTCGTGTCCCACCTTTAGTTTGCTTTGGACATTGAGGGGCAGATTTATGAGCCCCTTGCGCCACTTTTGCGTCACTTTTAACATGGGAAAAGTGATGCAAAAGTGGCGCAAGGGGCTCATAAATCTGCCCCTGAGTCTTTAGCTTGCTGACTCAGAGAGGTATATTCACAAGAGGCTGGACTTTTCCAACTAAAAGATTCCTATTGTCATTATTTATCTATGAAATTTTACTGTTCCTAAAATGAATTGACTTTAAAGCCAATTATAAGGAAAATCATAGGATATGCAATTTTCCAAGGGGCTAAAATTGGGATGTTTTCCACCTCACGTTTACCACCAAACATCCCACCATCTAGTTTCCCCTGCAATGGTGCATGGATTCAGTCAAATACTTAGCAGCACTGCTAAGTGTCACGCATCATGGATCAGACTAACGCAAATCATTAATTCGTCCTGCATTTCCGCACTGGGACACTTTTTCATGCAATTTTGAGTGCTCCCTTGAGCTCTTCAGCTATGCTTCTTTGTATGCTGCTCAGTGGGGAAAGTTATTTATCAGCCCAGCTGCTATAAATGTCTGCAGCCGGGATACATAAGTGATCGAGGAAAGATTAAATGTTTTCATACCTCCAAACATATTGCACCAATATAGATACTTTCTTATATGTACCTTATTGAAGGGATTTTTCTGCTTGTTTTAATCACAATTAAAGTTCAGTCAAAGCGTCACACAAAAAGGCATGGAACGTCACTCATAGGCACAAAAACTATGAAAATGTCACACATACGCATTCTGAAATTTGGCAGCTATGATTTAGGTACCCGTGTTAGTGGAGATAGAGATGCAGTTCTCACAGACAATTATGGCCCTGCTGTGACCAAACTCCCATCGCAGATAGACTGATGGGTAAAACCTCTCCTCTCAACTGCTGAATAAAACCTTTTTGGAAGGATTGCATTCCTCTTTATCTCACATATCTAGTCTCTCTAACACGCGATGTCGGGCAAGGGAGGGGGGGTGACATGATGTTATGAACTACAGCCTGCAGGGTGTAGTTACGTAATGTCATATGAGGAGAACGAATGTAGGATCGCTCAATAGTGAGAATGTGCTTCTATAAGGCTAGCTAAGACAGCAGGCTTAGGGTGCTACCTACTGGTGGCACCAGACTACCAAAAAATAGATCAACAGATTCCTTCTTTAAAGTTTTGCCTGCACAGTGCTTGCGTCATGCTTGCGAAACCTCTTGTAACAAAAAAAATCTTTAAAAATGGCTTAGGGCCCGCTCATTACTTACCTTTACTTACCATTCGTTGACTTCCAAGCCACTCTTGGTTCCTTTCTTCCTGCTGGGCAACGCCTCCTCCTGCCTCCGGCTTCCTGCTCGGCTTCACGTCTCCATCCTTGCTGTGGAGCTTGGACCAAGTACTGCTTCCGGCGACCAGTTCCTTTCCACTTGCCACACACTTGTTAAGGTACTTTATTTTCTTTTTTCTTGTTTTTTTTTTTACTTTCCAGCATCCGCATTTCTGTTTGTTGCTTGCCCATCCCTCTCACCACCTCACTCCCATCATTCCTTCAAGCCTTTCAAACTTTACAGAGTCTGCACTTCAGCTCATTGCTGGTCTGCCCATCCCACCATCTCCCTCTCATTGCTGCATGTCTCTTCCCTACCTGCCCATCCCACCCACCACCTCACTGCCATTGCAGCATGCCACTTCTCAATTTGTTGCTTTCCCGTCCCTCCCACCAGCTCACTGCCATCACTGCAGTACCCTTGTCTGCTTACCCATCCGCCCCCCCACCTCATTCCCGTCACTGCATGCCCCTTCCCCGTTCATTGCTTTCCCATCCCTCCCACCACCTTACTCCTGTTGCTGCATGCTCCTGTGCCATCCCGTCGCAAGTTGCCTACATCCGTCATAGCTTGTTTCGACTGGAAGGACTTGGAGCACTTAACATGAGCACCAGTTACATTACACAAGCACACATTCATTTCTTGGGAGGCACGGAGAGATTAAGTGATTTCCCCAACATCCGCATACTGTTTGTTGCTTGCCCGCCCTTCACACCACCTCACTCTTGTCGCTGCATGCCCCTTCCTGTTCATTGCTTGCCCGTCTTTCCCACCACCTCACTCCAGTCATTACTTTAAGCCATGTTGCACAGCAGCTCAACTGCTAAGCAACATTTAGAAAACATTGACAAACTCAATAGATTTTGCAAAGGCGAAAACTATTGGCTTTGCCAATGCTTGTTTCATGATGTAGGGGACCACTGCAGCCCAGCAAAGTTATATTTGCCTGGTGTGCTCACAATACTCCTGGTGTTCCTATCTCAAACCCTTCTCCATGATGGTCAGGAGCTATAGCAAAGAGGTGCACTGAATATTAGGGTTCTGTATATAACATAGGTAATCTTGTGTGAAAATCTCAGTTTGGAGAAGCCTCATATCAGTAGTGGTGCTTTAAATGGGCAGAAACTGTCAGATATGGAGTATTTGCATTTCATGAATTTCTAAGGGGGTAACGGGAACTTCACAGCATTGATTAGTAATTTTAAAGGCACAGTACCTGCACTTCCCACCACGGGTGCAATAATTTTAAAGGCACAGTACTAGCACTTCCCACCAAGGGTGAAAACATGTTAAAGGTACAATACTGGTACTTCCCACCAGGTGTGCAAATAATTTTAAGAGCCCAGTACTGGATCTTCTCTGCAGGGTTCCAATGCTTTTAATGGGAGCGTACAGGCACTACCCTTCAGGGGCAGCAGCGTCACTAGGGTTGGTGTCACCCAGTGCGGTAACTCATGGTGACGTGCGGGCCGCACCTCCCGCATCCTCCTAATTACGCCACTGTACCCTCGCACTAGTTGAGCTGCACTGGTCGGCAATCAACAGCAGCGTTAACTGTAACATGCACTACAGTGTTTATTTCCACACCCCCTTTGAGCACAGTCCCATAATATCTAAAGAGTTGTTTGTCAGAAGGAAGCTTCCATTATATCTCAGGACAAGCGCCCACTGCAGTACCCAGGCTCAAGAATGTCTGCATAATGAATGATTTCCCTGCAGACCAGGTCTAGGTTTGGAAAGGTGAACTGTATCGAGCAGGAGAGCATACCTGCCTGCTCGAGGAGTTGTACTGGGCCTGCCAAAGAAGCCAGCCTGATCCACACGCAAAACGGGGAGCATGTGGCTAAAAGAGCTCTGTTCGCCCTCTCTAGACAATAGGAGGTAAGGTTTGGTGAGTGCTTAGCGCGCGTGCAGGTGCCGACTCGGGTACCGGCTCCATCTTTTGGGCAGGGGGGACGGCGTCCACCCGGTAAAAACCAGGTAAAATAAGTGGGGGAACGCCGTCCACCCACGTGGTACCCCGACTCGAGCCCTGCCTATGTCCCTTCCGTCGCGCTCCTCGGTGTCACCCCATGTGATGGTGTCACCCGGTGTGGTCCGCACCCCCCTAGTGACGCCACTGGGTGCAATCATTTCAATGGGAGAGTACCAACACTTTTAGCAACAAACAAGTGCTCTCGGATGAATACGTTCCAGTGATTCTGTGGCTCCAATTTAAGCACTTATCAGAGTCAAACCTGAAAATAGTTAAGCAATTGCCCTACTGAAACAGTTACATTAGTAAGATCAAGTATTAACTGTTCATGCTTTGCTCAGTCCACATCTCAGTATATGTGTGGGCTAGCTGTGGTGACTGGGGACAATTGAAAGTGGTGGGGCAAGCAAATGGGTCAAAAAAGGTACCAACTCGGACTCCAGGAAAATTAAAACGATTGCATGCAATAAGCACTAAATTACTGACATGCATTACATTAACGTTTTAAAGTTAAAAAGTTTAACTTTTAAATGTTACTGTAATGCATGTAAGCGACTTAGTTACTGTTTACATGTTTAGAGTAAAATGAAATATTCACTTACCTGGCTACACGTCCTACAGTCCTGGTGTTCTTCAACAGTCATCCAGGGCGGTCCCCAGCCAGCTCCCCTAACAAGTCCATGCACTGCTCTCTTACTGTTAACCAGCATGAGAGAAGTGCCAGTGTTCCATAATGGATTGCTCCCCTCGGCTATGCGCTCCCCCTAAGCATTTGCGCATGCGTATCTCTTTTCGCAGGCGCGTATGCATCCACAAAACTTGGAGCCTATAATTATCTGCTCCCCAGCGCACAAGTCTACGCGCATGCGCGGAAGCATTGCCATGTGAACACCGGCCGACTTTCTCTGATTGACGAGCATGCGCTGGCTTCTTGGAGCTGGCCACGGGCTTCACAAGCAGGACTGAAGACCGCCAAACACCACAAGCCTGCAGGACTGAAGACCGCCAAACACCACAAGCCTGCTTTACTCCCCAATCATAGCTCTTTAATTTCAGATTGTCGCTTCCTGGTGGGCAGTGGACTGTGCGGCAGTGGCCCCGGGTGAGTGTCGATATAGGCGGGTTTTAGGAGCCATGCGACGCATCCGTGCCTGAGGCAGGCATCACGTTATAGGACACATGTCCAGGAGCCCAAATGAAAAACTTGCTCTTCATTGCATAGTGGTCTATTGCAATTTCGCACATATTAAAAGGATTAACAATTAAAGTCTCCGTGTGGTTCATACAAAGAACGTGCACTTTATTGCTAAATTTACACGTGGGATGCTCCGCCTGAAATAAATGTCTAGCCCATAGTAAATATATGTATCCCTGTTGGGTGGTTTGTAGGGCCCTCGTGTATAATGTGATGCTGGTTTTTGTGGGGTTTAATATATAGCCTCTGCTAAACCATATAGGCATATTTGGTCAGTAGAATCGGGGATTGGAACGGTACTCTGTATGATATTATTTAGATCCACATGTAAAATGTTTATTTCAGATGCTTTTGATCTCTATCTGTATGGTTCCTGTGTTCAACGAATTGTTGGTTTTATCATATTTTTATTGTACTTTTATGAAATGAAGTTATTATGATGAAGAAAACTTGTAACTTGTTTTTGTAGTCTCCCTATGGGAGTCGTGCCATGCATCCAGGTAGGAACTCTAAAAGAATTTACAAATGTAACTCAAACTGAACTCTGAAAACAGAGAAGCAGGAAGATGCACAGTGCACATGTGCTCGGAGTGGAAATCTGCATGAGAGATCTAATATTCAAAACCAGTTGCTGTGTCATGCCTTGTCATGCATCAATGTGCACTAAATCACAAATGTATTTGCAAGAACCAAATGTTCACCCAGTCGAGCATTTGAACAGTGCATCACTGTGCACTCAATCACTAATACATTTGCAGAAACCAAGTATACACCCAGCATCTGCATGCTCATTTGTACCACTGCCTTGGCAGGTAAATAGGAGGCGCTACCTATGGCAGAAAAGAGACAAAATCATAACCACGCGTCATTGTCCCAGTCCTTAGATTTTCTTTGCTGCAAGCAGTGTCGTTTTTCTATTGCATGGCAATCTAAACCTTTTAGCCAAATCAGGTTCATGGAGTCAAATAACACAATTGGCAAAGCTCTGTCACTGTGGTAGTTGAAAACACTGTCATACTCTGTAAGAATATGTATCATGTATTTCAAGCATATTAAACTGTGGCCAACGATTTTAATTTTTCTGTGACCCCCTACACTGGGACCTTAGCTAAGACTGTCTCAGCCAAACCACCAGCCACACCTCTGATTTTTGCTCCTTTGAAGTGCACAACACTCTTTCAGGACCAATATAAAACAAAGGTGGCCCATCACTAATTTCCAAATGCATGGCACTTTATTAGTTATCACGCTTGCTCTGATATACCCTGCAAGACAGGTTAATGAATTAGATGATTGATGTTGACACCTCATCTTATATGGCCATGAGATTGAACCCTGGTAGGACCAATTCCATCAGCCTCTAAACTTTTGGAGACTGATAAATTGTTCACCACTATCAACAACAACGCCAAACAAATGACCACAGTACCACTGATTCCTGCATGCAGCACACCCAGATTGCACTCTTACAGGCTGACCTTCAAGCCATTCTCTCTAGCTTCAAGACAACCACCTAAGAAGATGACATCCTCTCTTCGACCATCCTGAAATTCCACACCATAGACACGCTCATATTTCTCATCATCATAAGTGCTTTACTCTCTCTTCGTGAAAGATCCATTTGAACCTGCCTGAAGCTCACTCCAGATAACATTGCGAGTCCTAGTCCTCTCCCTACTCACATGGGGCTGAGACTCTTCTCACCCATGCGTAGCAATCTTCAGACATTTGTATGTCTCATTATTGGACACAGGAGGCTCAACTGCATATTTCCTTCCCTGAAAGTCCGACTAGGCTTTTTCTCCAAGCACACAGCGTCCACAGGTACTGCTCCATCATGTACAAAGCAGCAGTGACTGGCACGCCATCTTCCTGGAAGATATCACAACATCTCTGGGGTCAGTGAATTACAATTTCTTTTTTATCACCAGATTGGAAATAAAGAACTGAAAAAAAAATGCAGAAGCATTCCCCCTCCATCTAAACACCCAAATCAGGACACAACACCCTACTACATGCCATTCCGTCAGTTCAGGACATGTCTGAACCAGCACCTCTTCAGAGAGTCCCTAATCCGCTGATATGGCTGCCAACAATCATGCCCTCTTGAGTGACTGTCAACTCCTCCCCGTTATATAAAAAAAATCTTGAGGTTTCTACCCTCCTTGTACCTGCACCTCAGTGGGTCTCCAGTGCAGCATTTCAATGCTCCCCAGCTAACTTCATGGTATGTAAATAGCAATACTTACATTAATGTCCGAATAACATTGGAATTCGGTACTAGTAGCAACTGTTACTTAGAGTTCTTAGAAATGGAATGACAGGTGTTATTATTTTCATCCCCAATGTGTTCATTGTATCTAAATAAAACCTCTTACTATCTGTGGAACTGCATTCAAGTGGAGATTGTTTTCTCTGTCTTGCAACTGTTTTACATTCTGTTCTTTGTTCCTCTATACATCCTGGAGGGTAATCCTTGCGTCCAATGAAGCTAGAAAGGATTTAGCCCACCTCTTTTGGAAAATATCCATGTTTGAGTATATTTGAAGCGCATGCTTAGTACACTAATCATTTACCTTCTCTCTGTTCCTCTCAGGCGAGAGAATTGCTCATATTGGAGCATGAATGTTAGGGTCCTTTGTAGAACTATAGTTTCACTTTGCAGTTTGAATAAGGAACTACCACCTGGACAAAATAAGTCACTTTAATTTTTGAAAACTGATCTGAATTGACCACACAGCAGACACTGACAGTATTAGCTTTCAGAAGGCGAGTGAAGAGATAGGTTTCCCATGTGATTCTACTCAAAAGAAGATAGGATTTGAGAAAGAACTTACATCTTCTGAGTAGGATGACCAAAGAGAGTAGAAGATCTATATAACCCTCACCAACCAAATATCTTCATGATGAGAGAGGAGAGCCTTGTAATACGCCACATGAGATCAAAAATATTATTCTTTATAAATCCCACTCCAAGATCGGTAATTGGATCTCTTCCAGATAAATGAAAAAATCAGCCCTGATGAAATGCACTGAGAGAGATGGAATAGAAAAAAGGAGGCACACTGCTACCAGATACAGTAGATTCCTTTAAAGAATATACCACATTTTGGAAGCATGGCTACAGGGAAAATGGTGTAGGAGGAAAAGCTGAAAAACAAGAACATTTCCCATCAGTGAAAATAAAGGTGTTAGAACTCGAAACCCTGATAGAAAAACTCATTCTACTCTACTGCCCACACCACCAGAGTGGAAGTGGTGACCAAGTATGTTCTTATTGCCAAATATCCATTCATTTTGTTATGCTGCTATTTTGGGGAATTATACCACTGGTTATGCACTGCTCTATGAAATAGCTGCAAACTGCATCTCATGGAAGTGCACTGGAGTAGGACTTCTTTAATGGGAAGGTGTAATAATACTCATATCACTAAAGACTGCATTCTCAATGTGCAGTTCGCATATAGAGCTAAAGCCAGAGGAGATTGTGGTGTGCGCACATATGAAGCAAGCAGTTCTAAGAAGGTTTTGCAAGACCCCACAACAATATTTAGAGATGTTTCCAGGTCATTGCTTTGGATCCCTAATAAGGCCTTCAAAGCTTGTGTCAACGCACTTAAAACTATGGTTTGGATTAGCGGAATTTTATGGACAAAGATAAGCTTCTGTGTAGTCTATTATCAAAGACATAGTCTGAGAAATATGTTTGGAGGGTTAGAACAAAATCTGGAGAATGCAGGATCGCAGACGTGGAAAGCTGGCAAATATGCCAGCAGCAGGGTAAAGAAGAAACACTAAGGCAAGACTCGCTAGGATTTTGTGTAGGGTTGCGTCACTTTCTTGGTTTTTATTAAGCCATGCAGAAATAAGTCCAAAGGATACTTAATGTGCAAGAAGGTATCCCTTCCTGCACAAAAACGATCCTGTTGTTAATGCAGGCACCCTTATACTGTGGCTCATGTTTGCCTGCATTGGCACTAGGCAGCCACAAGTGTGCCAGTGTTAGGAGCAGGCAGAACTGTGCCGTAGCTTTGCAAAATTAAAACCGTTCCATTCTCTCTGCTTCACGCAACGCAGCGCAACAACCTGATGTGCTGTGCTGTTTTGCATGAACTTGAGTAATTCTCAGGCCAGGTGTACATCAAACATATGCTTATACTGGTGAAGGACGCACCAAAGCCTAGCTTCCAGTAAGACCAACAACCTCAATGCTGGCAAATAGCAATGAGAATTCCCAGCAGGCATATGGTAAACGAGTTGCCCCCAGTAGGACCACAATATGGTGAAAAGGCAGATATGCACATCAAATGTAGTTGATTACTGGCTCAACAATAATTGTTTAGCTCTCCATATGCTGTGGACCATGAGAAGTAACAGAATGCAAAGTGGCTTTTACTGACCCAAAATGGAAGTAAAGATTAAGAAATATTTCAGGAGCTGCCTAACTTGTCAAGTGAATAATAGGCCAGGTGCAGACCAATGCCCTCTTGTACCACTGGCAGCAGGGGAGATAGCTTCTGAGAGGGTGGGGTTGAACATATCATACTTTGCGCTCCATATATTCCTCTGGCAATAGATTCAAGTAAACTAAGTGCCCAGCGACTCCCAAGAGAGTTACTGCCGCTGTGGTAGTAGTGGAAATGAATGAATGACCTTTATATTAGATGTAGTTTCCAAATGAGCAGGGAGTGGAAACACCCCAGATCAGCCTACATGAAAGCTATTGGTTTACCAAATTGTAGTTACGAATAGGGTTGGTCAACACTTCCTCGTGGTCTGAGACGCCAAAGAAAGTAACTTGGTGAGATCCCGATCAGTGTGGATGAAACTGCAGGTGAATGTGGCCAGTTAAATTACCTGGCGCAGTTTGGCCATTATAAGGCAACCATGTGAGATATAAAGGAGTGCAGTAATACTAGATTTAAATTTGAGCTTCTAGAAGTAATCGGAGCCTTATTGCTTCTTTGGATTTGAATAGTCTACAGAAAGACAAGTCAAAAACTGGATGAGCTAAGAAAGGGCTTGTGAGAGAGAGGCTTACAGTGAGATTAATATTTTCATTTCCTATTTAGGGGCAGTATGTTTTTATGTTAGTACTCTTTTTATGAGAGGACTTTTTAGTTTGGTTGGTACAGTGTGTAGTGTGGCTTGTTTTCATTGGCATCCATGTTTAGTTTTTTGTTCCCCATTTTATGATTGTTTTAGGGGTATAGCATTATATTTAAAAATACATGACTAGGCGCTACAATGGCAGGTTGTTGTCTTCACAAATCCCAACACCAGTCAATTGGATGATGTTGATATTACCAAACTCCCCTTTCCATTGGATGTTTGGAGAAGAGTAAAGCTTCTGCTGCAGCGGGGATCTGAGAATCACAATGAGAATCAAACGTCAGAATGGGCTGATAGGACTGGCTGCAGTGTGCTTATTCGGGCAGCAGCACCCACAGTCAGGTGAGTGTGTGTCAGGACTGCCTGGTCCTGTGGAGTGGACAACAAGGGCACACATGTAGCTTTAGAAGGTTGAGAAGGGATACGGAAAGCTCCAAATAAGTAGAGAAAAGTGGTCGGGACCCTACCTCTCATTCCAACACAGCTCTCATGAACTCTTAAAACCTCGCCCTTCGCAGTCTAGACCTTCAGGACAGTGAAGAGCGGATCAATGAAAACTACCCAGAAAAATTACTTTTTGCTTTCTTCGATTGTTTTTTTTCAGGTTAGTGGCATTTCTTGAAATAACTTTTTTTTTTTAAGTTATTAGGTTTGGGAAGGGGAAGTCAATTTCAAATCTTCTATTTCTGAACTAAATAGCACAAGATAATAGATTTTCGCAACTACTGGGACTCCTTTGAGATGTAGGATGCCCACCCAGAACTACTTTCAAGAAACAGCTTTGTGCCCTGGAGCGTGGCCCAGTCTGCCAATGCCTTGTGTAACGTAATTGGTGCTCATGTAAGGAGCTCCTACACCTTCTGGTCGAGTTCACTTTATATAAAACTACACAAAACAGGCCCTCGTCACTCGTTGTGAAAGCTCTTGGACACAGGAACTACTTCCATAAAACAGATTTTTTCCCAGCAATTTGACCCCTCCTAACTAAATTTTCACAATTCCTATTATAATATTACTACCCACTAAAGCATATTCCATGAAGCAGCTATAACCCTAGCAGATTGAACTCACTTCATTAAAACCTCACCAGTCCTAAAATTAAGCAACTACACAGCAAGAACTACATACAAGAACAATTAATCTCTCTGGAGCTTGATCCACTTCATGAAAGATCCCACTATTTTTCTGGTTTGTCCTAGTGAGATCACAATGGCTGAGAACACTCTGTCCTAAGGCTGTTAGGCCGGATGTTGTTAAAGAGAACACACTTTTGTTCACCTTGTCATTGGATGCAATGGTCCTGGTCAACCAGATGCTCACAGGAAGCTCTATGGCGGGTGAGGATGCAGTACTTTCTGCGGTTGAATTTGCACTCTTCATTCATTTAAAATAGACGACGAGGAGTCGGCAACTTTGGCAATAGTCATCAGTCTACCTAGTATTTGTTTGCTTAATGATGAAGACACAGGTAATGTTATTAATGTGTTCCCTCAGGGGTGTGAGAAAGAGAATCAGCAAGAGAATAAGACTGAGCATTAGAAACTCAGGGGCATATTATCAAGCACGGCGTTAAAATTATCGCCGCTTTAGCGGCAGAAAACTGCAGCTAAAGCGGCAATAATGGACTTGATAATATGCCCGTGAGAATTCCAATAGAAGCCCATGTTGACACCAGAACATGGGCTTCTGTTAGAATTCTCAAGGGCATATTATCAAACCCATTAGAGCCGCTTTAGCGGCAGTTTTCGTCCGCTAAAGCGGCGATAATTTTAACGCCGTTTCTTGATAATATGCTCCAGAGTGAGTGAAAAGGGAAACACCAGAAATCCTTCCCAGATCTGTGAGTTTCATAGCCAGGGTCCCTAGACCAGTCACAGTTACAATACTGCTAGTCAGCCCGTAATTGTCTGTCAAGCCGATGTAATGAAAGTGTGTCGTATATACAGCTTGGGAGAACCTGCTCACTCCAATTTATTTATATCCTGAGCAGGTTTTGAGGACAACTGGAAGAAGATGCTGGAGGTAAGTAGGAAAATATTTTAGATAAGTAGGAAAATATTTTGGTGTGACTGTACCCTCTGGTATTTTATGAGTTGCATCTTGATGAAACTATGCAGTGACATTCCACAATTTGTTCCACCAATTAAATGTACTAATCACTGCTTTGAGGGTGGGTGTATCAAGCTGCTACGGTTGGTGCTCCGACCCCAGAGAGACTTTAACAGCGGTTGGTGTGACTCTCACCTACAATGGAGGTGTGTCATTTTACTCAAGTGGCAGAGACACAAAAATTGGTGGTGGATGTCACTAACTCCCAAAAGGTGTACACATAAAACCTGATTGTGTGTGCAGATATCTTCATTGGGAGCAACACAGTTAAATGGTGGGCGGTATTTGTGGATTGATCTTTTGGGAGAATCTCTAAATATTGGTGTTATGACTCCCCTCTTTGGAAACACCACTAAATGTTGCTGTTATGTGCAACTTACACTTGTAGCAGCAACCATTATTAGCAGTGGCTTCTGCAACTCTCCCTAGTAGACGTACCACTGAAAAATGTCAGATCCGTAATACAAGGCCTTGACCTTCCCTGCTGCCTCATGATACCCATAATTTTGTCATTGGCGATCACCAGGTGTTCCAGCACCAATAGGAACAGTAGCAGGGATAGAGGGCACTACTGTCTTGTAGCATGGTGTATAGGGAGATATAGGGAGGAGATGTCCATGCATATAACTGAGGTGGTAGGGTCATAGTACATGCCTTTGACAAGTGTGAGAAAGTCCTGGCGATACTCGTTTTCTTCATTGTCCGAAAAAGATAAAGATAACCCCATCCACATGATCAAAAGCCTTTTCGGCCTCCAGGGAGAGAAGGACCTTCTCATCCCTGTCCTCCTGCACTCGCCAAAGTATATGATATGGTATTTGGACAAAATATTGAGTTATAAACATCGGAACATAGAAATATCGGAAAAAACATATTGGGTTG
This sequence comes from Triturus cristatus, assembly GCF_964204655.1. Taxonomy (NCBI): domain Eukaryota; kingdom Metazoa; phylum Chordata; class Amphibia; order Caudata; family Salamandridae; genus Triturus; species Triturus cristatus. The sequence goes on from NC_140592.1 coordinate 936,296,159, forward strand.
CAGAAATATCATAGTCAAGAATATCATTTTTTTAGGTAAGTAATAATGTTTTCAGGAATATTGTAGTTAATATTGTTTTTAATGATTAGTTGTAAAGAATATCGTTTTCTAATAATTTTATGTGTTTCAGTTAAAATATTAATCTTTTTTTTGTGTTTCTTTTTTTTTTTTGTCCTCATCTGCCAGACAAGTTTCAATATGCAATCTTGTAGGTTTACACACATTGTGCTGCCTCAGTTGCCAAGACTGGTTGGGGCAGTAATAGAACGGAAAGCTCACCCCTCAGCAACATGTTTCAACCAACAATGATCACTAATTTGCTACCAGACAGGCAATTGCTAAAGTCCAGCCAAGGTACTAAACTTAGCACCATGAAACAAGTAACCCCCGGAATGAGGTTGATGGCATAATCATTGGACCTGGGGGGAAAAAAAAAAAAAAAAACCAGATGTTCAATGAACCCAATTCAGGAGGTGCCAGAAAGATCTTGTATCTGGATTACCAGTTCTAGCCAGGTCTAGCTTAGAGACCAGCAAAGTAGAAGCATACCAGTCATTAATAGAAGGAGATGAAGAATCCTTCCATTTTCTGCATATCTCCCTCCTGGCTAGCAGGATGGCATAAAAAATAAGCTTTTTTGCCAAGGAGGGGACCCCTTGGTAGCAACCAAAAATTACTGATGTTAAATCTAGGGTAATGTTAACTCCAACAGAAAGTGAAAGAGTCTTACTAATGGCATCCCAAAATGGGGACAAATGTGGGCAATCAAAGAACATGTGAATGTCAGAAGCAGCCACCAAACCACACTTCGCACAGGCCACACTACTCCCCTCAGTAAATTTAGAAAGACGAAGGGGTGAGTAGTATGCTCGATGAATGGTGAAAAGATGGTTCCTGCGTAACCATGCAGGCTTGACAATATCCCACATCATCTTACAAGACGAATTCCAAAGATGTTGTAAATCGGAATTGATAACGTGTTGAGACCAAAGATCCTCTGGCAGTGAGAAAGTTCCGTCCATTTCCTCCAAGATTAAATTATACCACAGTGAAATTTCCTTCTTGGCAGACGGCTTATCTGCCAAAAGCGTTATAAGATAACTATATGCGCCCAAGGGATATTTAACACCATGTGGAGGTTGAACAGAGTATGCACGAGACCAGCTCAACATCTGAAGATATTTAAGCCTGGAGAAGTGTGGACCAATTTTTGTGCAAAGATAATCCCAGGGTAACAAGTCCCCGTCAACAAATAGGTTACCCCACTCCTCCAGCCCTGCCTCTCTCATAGGTGTAGCTAGTGCATCCCCTAACCATGCTGGACCATCAGGAAGGCCCCACAACGGTGTCCTACTTCCATAGTAACCAACTTTAATTGCTTTAGACATCTGGGCCCACATTCTTGCCATACCCCTTAAAATTTTCAATTTAATTTTTTTGAAAAACTTGGGGTTTCCAAATTTAAAAAGAAACCCTGACTGACTTACACCTTCTACATCCAAAAACATTGAATAGAGGGAACCCACTCCAACCCCTACTGGTCTCTTTAATAGAATCCTGGCATGCGAAAGCTGGAAAGCCCAGGCATAAGCCTGGAGATCAGGAGCAGCAAGCCCTCCTTTTTCCCTACGTCTCCTAATTTTTTTCCAGGAGATTCTTGGCAGATGTTTATTCCAAATAAAGGTGCTAATATCCGACTGTAATTTCCTGATAGAGGCGGGATCAAAACATAGAGGTATCGCATTAAACAAAAAAGAAACCTTAGGCAAGATGGACGTTTTGACAAGGCTGACCCTGCCCAGAAGGGAGAGTGGAAGATGGGCCCAGGACTGGAGCAACCTACGACAATCCTTTGCAATTTAAAAAAAAATAGTAGTAGTAATCTGATCGAGGTCAGATACAATATCCAAACCTAAGTATCTCATCCGACTCGCCGGCCGGATTTCCGAATCAAAGGTATTTTGATCAATATTCCAGGTCATCATCTCAGTCTTTAGAGCATTAATCTCATATCCAGAGACCATCCCAAACTCCGAAGCCAGCCTGAATATTGCTGGGAGGGCCTCATGCGGATCAGAGGTAAATATGAGAATATCGTCAGCGTAAAGTGCCACCTTTCTCTCCCAGCCCCTGTACGCAAATGCCTTGATGTTAACACTATCCCTCAAAATCTGGGCAAAGTGTTCAGCATATAAATCGAACAGGAGTGGGGAGAGAGGACATCCCTGTCTGGTACCCCTCGAGATGTCAAATGAGTCGGAGAGTATACCATTAACCAAGACATGGGCACTAGGGTTACTATAGAGAAGACTAATCGCCTGACGAAATCTACCCCCCACGCCAAACTTTGCCAAGGCCTCCGACAGATACAACCAATTAACTCTGTCGAAGGCCTTGGTGGCGTCCAGCGTGAGAACCGCCAAGGGCAAAGACTTCAAACATGCCATATCTATTGATCCAATCAAATCAAAAGTTAGTTCAAAAAGCTGTCGCCCCTTAATAAATCCCTTCTGATCGACATGTAAAATGGAAGGAGCGACCAAGGCCAATCTATTTGCAAGAATGGAGGCAAAGATCTTATAGTCTCCATTCAAAACAGAGATTGGCCTATAGGAGCCACAGGCGGTTGGAGACTTCCCTGGTTTCAAAATAACAGTTATGGAAGCGTTATCCCATGACACAGGTGGTCGTACTCCATCTAGCAATATCTGATTGAACAATGTAACCAGGAAATGAACAAGTTCCTGCTCCAAAGAATTATATATTTCAGCAGGCAGCCCATCAGGCCCAGAGGCCTTGCCTTTCCTGGCATCCCGAATGGCTTTCCTTACCTCCTCTTCCGAGATTTTACTATCTAGCATTGCTGACTGATCAACAGAGAGTTTTGGTAGATCTATTTTCCCAAGCCATTCATTAATCATATCAGTATCCAATTTCTTATCTTCATGATAAATATCTTGATAGTAATCTTTAAATGCTGCTCTAATATCTGCATCAGAAGAAAGAGGGACATTATTGACATAGATCTGGTTGATGTTGTTACAAACCTGATCAGTTTTTACTTTCCATGGCAATAATTTACCAGCACACTCTCCATACTGAAAATGTGCGATTTTACTGGCCTCCCATCTTTCCTGAAGCCGCCGGTTAAGGATCGAGGTCAGTTGGCCTCTTAGGGTCAATAATTTAACCCGCAAAGGTTCTAAAACAGCATCTGTGGAAGCCAAGTTGGCATCAATGTCAACCTGTGTACTAGTCAGGTTCGCCTCAACTGAGGCAATAGCCTCTCTATATTCCCTCCTTCTATATGACATCTTACTTGTAATAAGACCCCTCAAAGAGGCTTTAAGTGAGTCCCAGACCACACCAGGTCCAGCAGAACCCACATTCATCTCTAAGAAAGACCTCACTTCAGTTTTTAAAAAAGTGACATCTTCAGGGTGAGAAAGTAGAGTACGGTCAAAAGACCAAGTCCTTACTGCATCAGAGGTAGGTACCATAAGTTCCAGGAAAACTGCAGAATGGTCAGATAAATGTAACGGGAAATAACAAATGTCCCTAACTGCGTCGGATAAACTATGGTTAATTAATATAAAATCTATCCTGGACTGGTGATTATATTTATAATTTCTAAAAGACACCCCCTGCTGCTGCCCGGCCCTTAACCTCCAAATATCGATATATCCGTATTGTTTCATCTCATTCAACAAGAAAGATCTTGATTTTGAAGGGACACGGGATCTACTGTTATGAGATTTATCCAGGACTGGATCTAAAACAATGTTGAAGTCGCCAGCTAATATAACTGGTTCCGGGAAGGACAAAAGGTGAGAAAAAATCACTTCCAAAGATGTAGGGTCATCAAGATTGGGACCATAGTATCCAACAATAGTAAAACAGGCACCCATAATTACCACAGAAGCAATAACCCATCTTCCCGCAGGGTCAACTTTAAACTCTAATACCCTGGCCCTAAGCTGCTTTCTGAAAATCAGTGACACACCTCGGGAAGTCATAGATTGTGAGGTTGATATCATAAAATCAATCCATTTATTCTTGTTAACCAAGGTATCGATTTCAGACTGGATCAAATATGTCTCTTGAAGGATGATGACCTGGGCATCAGAGTCCCGGAGATACTGCATCAATATTCTAGCCCTAGGTTTAGTACGGAGCCCATTGACATTCCAAGACATAATCTTTAAACTAGCCATCTCCACTGAACCAGAGCACAACCAGTCTTGCCTTTATAATGCGACCAGATATATACTGACCCACCTCCATGAGAAATCTCGCAGAAAAACTTAAAAAAACCTACAGAAAATAGAAAAGATGGCTGATGAGGAATTTTTAAATTTTGCCCGTGAACCCCCCCCACCCGCCCTTCACCCTCCCCATGGAGAACCCGTGGTGTATCTAACCGGATCAAGTCCAGTAGATGGCACCCCTACCTCAGGCTCCCGTTACACCCCCCCCGAAACTCACAGCTAAAAGGTAAAGAAAAAAAAGAGAAGTGATACCACTTATGATAGTGTAAAAAAAAAAAAAAAAAAGGAAAGCAGGAGAAAGCAAGAGAAAAACATACTTTTTTTTTTTTCTTTTTTTTTCCCTCCCCTTTCTCCTACTCCTTTCCTTCGCTGAAATAATAAAAGAAAAGTAATAGATTTTTTTTTTTTCTCTCTTCCTCTTTCCTTCTCATTTGTTTTTTTTCTTAAATATGCTTCAATCCCTGTGGGCGACCATAAGGCTGTAAAAGGACCTAAACTCCAAGAGAAAAAAGCGAGTTAAGTGCTATTACCAGATGACTTATTGCCTATATCCAAAAGGAATTCATCGGCAGCTTCGATTGACCTAATGTTTACCATTTTATTATTATACATGACCTTCAGAGAGGCCGGGAACACCAATTGAGCAGAAGCGCCCAACTTCCTAAAGGACTCCAGCCGCCTTCCAAACTCCCATTGCTTCTCAAGTGTGACCCTAGATAGATCAGACCTGGTGAGGAAAGTAAACCCCTTACCAGGTAGGGACTTCTGTTTAAGAGCTGCATTCAGTATCTGCTCTTTGAGAGTGTATGTAAGGAAATTAACAAGGATTTTACGCGGCTTTTGCCTTTGCGGGTTCTGTTTGAAGGGTTCCCTATGGACCCTCTGAATGTCGGTTGCTAGCTGCTCCAGGGATTGACCCAGACATAAACCTTCCTTCAAAAGGCAAACAATAAACTGCTTAACATCCGCCCCCTCAGATCCCTCCGGAACATTAAGAATACGAATGTTACATCTTCTTGCGTTATTTTCTAAAACCTCCATCCTGTCCAACAAGGCCTGATCATCTCTTTTAAGTTTAGTAATGTCCTCTTCTGTCTTAACTAGATGTATCGACATTATAGCTAGTTTTTCCTCCAAGACTTCTGTCCTTGTTGACAGCCCATCGATCTTATTATCCAATGACTGGCAATAATCGCGAATCTCCTTCTGCATAACTGAGGATTGCTCGAACCCTTTTTTTATGTCCTGAGACAAGGTAGTGAGCATCGCAAATAAGGTGGCTGCCGAGATGTTTTCTGGTGTTGCTTCTTCACAAGATGGAATGGAAGGTACAAGAACAGGGACAGATGTTGCCAAGGATAGCTCGAGAGATGGCTCCAATACAGTAGCCCCCCCAGTGACCTGCGTGATGGATTCAAGAGCACAGGAATCGGAGTGGGTAAGACCACCTTCACTAGCTGCTGCAACGTCGCCCCTCATGTTAGAACTAATAGGTGTTGCCCGGCCTCCCGTCATTTCACAAGACAAAACTCCACTCTTGGGTATAATAATAGGTGGGGAAGGTACGGAGATTCCAGGAGCAACTGAGACAGCTGGCGCTACCTCCCTTACAGTCATCACGGAGTCACCAGGAACCGAAAGGGTTGGCACAACAACTAAAGGGGGGGGGGGGTTGAGAGAGATGATGGAGTTAAAGTAGGGGAAATCAGTTGAGCAGAATCATTTGGTGTGGTCATTGCCTTGGATTCCACAAGGCGCAAGACCTGTGGAACAACTTTGAAGTATGACCGAAGAGATGGTGTAATTTTAGATGCAACCTCGGCTCCAGCAACGGGATTACGTGTTACTTTCCCTCTGGTGCCCTTTGATTTCACTTCCTTGGATAAATAGGAAGAGGTTCTCTTACCAAATTGGGGTGGAATAACGGCACCGGATGAATTAGGGCCGATAACAACCCCCCTCGTAGGCACTCTAGCCTGCTCCTTACCTCGTCCTCGACCAGATTTTCCACCTCTCCCCTTACCTCTGGACGTTTGATAGTGTTGGTTCAAACCTTCAGAATCTTTTAATACCCCACACTGAGGTAAGACTGAGGCTGATTCCTGTGTGCTTGTGTCGCTGTAACCATCCGCTTCCGTCGTAACCGCTTCAGTATTCTCAGCTGTAACCTGAGAAAAGTCTTCCAAATGTTGAACAAGGCTGTCTCCAACACACACAGCACTCACCAAACTGCGCGCTCTCCTGCCGCGCCGCAGCTCCAGGGCGGCTGAGGACCACGACCACCGAACCAGTGAACAGCCGATGGAAGAGGAAGAACCGCGGCAACCAGGAGTATCAGCTGCACCTCCAAGAGTACCAAGGGCGTCACCGGAGTAGCAAGGCATAGAGAGAAGACAGATCCGCACCAAAGGGAGGAATTAGGACCCAGCAGCAATCGGGCGACAGGCAGTCAGCAGACCGCAGCCACCGCACGTAGCACACAGAGGAAAACCAGCAAACCCAGCAAGTCTCCGAGGAAACTGCCAAAACCGAGGGCACAGACACAAGCACAAAACACCGGTAAGAGAGTCAAAACACTGAATTAGTGTCCGCCATCGGCAGCCATCGGTAACTCAGACGGGGAAATCGAGGGAGCCGGGGGAAGCGAGGAAACGGGAGCCCGAACTCACGGAGCACCACGGCAGATCAGCCGTCTGCCGCCATGTTCTCCCCTATTAAAATATTAATCTTATGTTTTATTGTTTGTATAGTTGTTATTAATAGTTTAATATAGTGTGTAATTTTAGTTGATTTCGAATTACTAAATAATTAGTTAACATCAATTTATGGTGTCATAGAAAGTTGTTGGGTATTAATAAATTAATAATTTTAAAGAGATGTGATTGATATTAATTATGTATATTATGTTATGCTGATTTATTTAATTATATATTAGGTACAGGTTGCTATGTTGTAGGGTTATAGGTGGGAAGTTAATTAGGTCATATCTAAAACTTAATTTTAATTTCTAATTAATTGTTTAGTTGATTATTAATTATGTGAATTATGTGTTAGTCATTTATTTTAGTTAGATTTTAGATGCAGGTTGCTGGGTTTATAGGGATATTGGGTGGGAAGTTAATTAGGTAATAATAAACATCATAGTTTTAATTCATCATTAATTATTTCATTGATTATTACATATGTAAATTATGTAGTCATCATTTATTTTAGTTACATTTTAGGTGCAGCTCCTGGTTTTTTAGTAGGATAGGGTGGGAATTTAACTAAGTAATTATTATTTAATAATACATTATTACAGCATTATGAATTATTGGAGTGATTATTAATTATGGACATTATGCAATACTGAATTGTTTTAGTTATATTCTGGTTGCAGGTTGCTTGGTTTGTAGGGGTCGAGGGTGGGATGTTAATTGAGAAATATTTAAATATTAATAATAAAACAAATAATAATAATGTTTCTTGTATAATTAAATATTTAATTGATTAATAATTATGTAAATTGTGTAATAATTATATATATTAGTTATATTTTAGATGTGAGCTGCTGGGTTTGTAGGGTTATTGGGTGGGAAATAAATTAAGCAATTATTAATTAACTAATAATTGTTAATTAGTTATTCGATTGATTATCAATTATGTAAATTGAGTTATACTTATTTATTTTAGTTATGGGTTGCTAGGCTTGCAGGAGTAGTGGCTGGCAAGTAAATTAAGTAATAATTAAATAACGATTAATTTTAAAAAGGCAAGTCATTATTACATTGTTAAATAATTTTGAAAATTGGGTAATTGGTTTTTATATTTTCCGTTCTTAATACATATATCTATATATTTTATGTTACGTTTTAATGTTTGTATTCAGAGTTTTTTTATTTTTTCAAATTAAACCCTTCGAAGTCCAACACTTTCCCTACTGTTGCATAGACTGGAGTGGGAATAGTAAATGTTTCCCCTCCGAAGTCCAATGCTTTTTCTACTTTTGCACAGACTGAAGTGAGAATAATACATTTTAACCCTTCGAAGTCCAACACTTTCCCTACTGTTGCACAGACTGGAGAGGGAATATTAATTTTAACCCCTCCAAAGTCCATACTGTTACATAGACTGGAGTGGGAATAGGAAATTGTTCCTCTTCAAAGTCCAATGCTTTTTCTAATGTTCCACAGACTGGAGAGGGAGTGATACATTTAACCCCTCCAAAGCCCAACTGTTAGACCTGGCACCATTGGCGTGAGTCTCCCTTCCATTTTTCCGCTGTATCTCCTCTGTTTTTGCTGGTTATAGATGCTCTGGGCGCTGTGCCACTGCCATTCAGTGCCACGGCGCGAATGCTCCCTTTGTAAAGATGACATATGAATTGGTACATCCCTGATTGGCTATTTGGTTTACCTGTTAGTCCCTAGTAGCGTGGCCTGTGTGTGCCCAGGGCTGGTAAACCGAATGCTGCTGGTGGGCCTGCAGCACTGGTTTGTGCCACCCACAGAAGCAGCTTGTAAAGTGTGTCTCAGACCTGCCACTGCAGTGTCTGCGTGCAGTCCAGAACTGCCATCTTGGCTGTGAAGTGCAACCGCTTCCCAGCCCCTAAAACCTTCCCTTGGCATCATGTAAGCCCCCCTTATGATAGGGCGCATTGTATGTGTAAGGTAGGACATGCCCTGTTGTATGTAGCATGTCCTAGTAGTGAATTACACCCAATTTCGTTTTTCACTACTGTAAGGCTACCTGTTCTCCATAGGCCAGAATGGGAGGTCTGGGCTATTACATCCTGTAGTCCTAACTGACCCACAGAACATGGTAGAAAAACGAATCTAGTATGCCTGAGCTCAGAATATTAAAATACATCTTTTAGTGAAGGTTATTTTTATATTCTGTGTTTGAAACTACCACTTTTAGAGTATAGGTACTTTCTTGCCTAAGCCTTCCAGTTGCTCTGCTATTATGTGTATTGGCTGTCTGATTATGGAGGGACAGGGCAGGCTGAGTCAGACCTGGGTTGAATAGAGCGACCTGCCTAGGTGTGAGGGGAGGGGTAGCTCCTGCACTTGAATAGGGCTGTGCCTGGCAAGGTGAAAGCTGGCTCCACCTCCCACTGTGCGTCTGAGGCAGACCCCCTCTTTCTGAAAGGAAGGATGCAGCCTGATCAACAAAGTGCTCCAGGGCTGGGCAGAACTGGTTCTGGCTGGGTTCAGAGACTTGGGACCCCTAAGAACAAAGACTCTGGGGGTATAAATATTTGTGCACAAACCCCTACAATTTGTATTGCTCCTGGATAACAAGAAGAACCTCTGTCCGTGTGGCTACAGGAATCTGCAAGAGAAGGACTGTCCTTGTGCCTTGTGTGCTGTTTCTGGGACTGGCCTGCAGCTGTTACTACTGGACTTCAAGAAGAGGAAAGGAACTTTGATTGGACTTTTATTTCTTTTGCTACAGCAACTACCCAAGGGCTAGGAGAGAGCTAGCCTCCTGCTGGAGTCTCAGGCACATTAGACTCCACCATCAGCCTCCTGTTTCCTCCCAGCGAGGATTCCTATCTGCAGGTGAGGCTCCTGTGTGTTCCAGGACCTCTATTTCTACTGTTGAGAAGAGAGCGCTGAAAATCGTCGCTAACCTCCGTTAGCGAGCCGCTGCAGCTGGTGAGCGTGAGAAAAATCGCCGCTCCGCTGTCGCCGAGCGCTCGCTAACCCCGAAGATCGTCGCAGCACCTGTCTGCGGGCCTGAAAACGCCCACTATCCGAAGATCGTCGCAGCACCTGTCTGCGGGCCTGAAAACGCCCGCTATCTGAAATCATCGCAACAGGATCATCGCAGCGCGGACGCCGAGCGTTCGCCATTTTCCCCGCATGGAATCCGGATCGTCGCTCCCTCGCGGAGCGCCATCTTTGTCAACGCAGCAAGATCGCACACGCAACAGGCCCGGTGCATCATCCTCCCTTTGCGGCAAGGATTTTATCGCATCACCGGATCAGCGTGAAGAAGTTTGTCACTTTGTCCTGCCCGCAACCCAGCGCATCATCCTCCGTTGCGGTAAGGATTCACCGTATCGCTGGCTAGCATGAGGAAATCTATTGCAACAACTCCTTAGCGACATTTTTGTTGCTTTGCTCCAGGAACCAGATACTTTGTGAGTAAAAGGGTCGCAGAGACCACTGCCTTGAACTAAACATCATTTTGTGCATCCTGAACTATTTTTCCTTGCAGCATTTCTAAAGTAATTATATTTTTATAGTATTGTGGATTTTTACTGTTATTGGTCTTGTGATTAAGTCGATATAAAAATACCTATTTTTCATAACTACTTGAGTGGTGTCCATTTGTAGTGTTCCTCATTATATTACTGTGTATGGTCATAAATGCTTCACACACTGCCTCTGAGATAAGCCTAGCTGCTCGTGCTACGTTACCACAGGGTTGAGCAGGGGTTGTCAAAGGGTGTAGGCTGCTTACTCTGACTTAGGAAGAAGGGTCCCTACTTGGACAGTGGCCAGCCATTGCCAACTAGAGACCCCCATTTCTAACACCAACACTTTCGCTACTGTTGCATAGACTGGAGTAGGAATAGTAATTTTAACCCCTCTGTAATCCAACCCTTTCCCTACTGTTGCGCAGACGGGAGTGGGAATAGTAAATTTAACCCCTCTGAAGTTCAACGCTTTCCTTCCTGTTGCTTAGACTGGAGTGGGAATTTTAAATTTTACCCCTCCGAAGTACAGCCCTTTCCCTACTGCTACGCAGACTGGAGTAGGAATACTAAATCTTACCCATTCAAAGTACAACAATTTCCCTACTGGTGCACAGACTGAAATGGGAATAGTAAATTTTCCCCCTCCGAAGTCCAACACTTTCGCTACTGTTGCACAGACTGGAGTGGGAGTAGAAAATCGTATCCCTCTGAAGTCCAGTGCTTTCCCTACTGTTGCTTACACTGGAGTGGGAATAGTACATTTTACCCCTCTGAAGTCCAAAGTTTTCTCTAATATTGCATAAACTAGATTAAAATATATTACCTAACATCGTTTAAATATATTTATTATTATTATTTGTTTAGAATGTCATAGTAATTGTTAATAGTGTTGCTTCTAAATTTGTATAATATTTTTTGTAAATGCCTTATTTCAAATGTATTTGTTATTTTTTTTAATTTAGTAATTTATACAATGTTTTGGAATGTAAATATTTTTAATATTTTATATATATAATATATATATATATTTATATATGTATATGATTTTTCTAGTAGTAAATTCAAATAATTAAACAAAACAATAAAATAATGTACAATAGATATTTTGAACAACAAATTCAAGGTTTACTACTTTAAACCTATATATATATACATATATCCACAAGACGACCAGGTTTACTGAAGTTTGTGGCCCATAGGCAGGTGGTGAGTCGCGTCGGGCAGGTCCCCCGGCAAATTAAATTCCACACATTCGTCTTCTTCAAAGAAGGACTCACACTCGGAAGGTGCACCACGGTTTATTTGTGTAGGTAACGCGTTTCGACAGGCAAGCTGTCTTGATCACACAGTATACCACAAAGTGAGGAGGCATTACATAGATGTTGAAATCGATGATGGACTCGTAATTGACAAGTAGTAACAGGTACCACGGCGGCCATTTCTTAATGTGCAAGAAACCAATGAGTATACGTTTGAATACATTTTAACCATTACATATGTGATTGGGGCGCATGGTGAAATGCATTAAAAACATACAGTATTTATTCATAGCCATTGCTCGTATACGCTGCCTAGAATTTTCGTATGTGTTCCTATTTAACATGGTGTAGCATACATATGGCTGCATCGTATAAAGCCAAGCAATCTCCGTGCTATGCATAAAAACGGCAAAGTGCCACATGTAGCCAAAGATGAAAATTATATACTTCATAGTTTTTTAACACCATCCGTAATATGTAAGTATCCAGCATAGTGCCATACGGAACCCATGTTAGCGATGTGTAGTTTGTTTAATACAAGCATAGCTCCCACCTAGTTTTCGTATAAGTGGCCTAGTGCCTGAAAAAACTAAAATAATATTACCACTGTCCATATACTGCGTCCCATAATGGGTGAAATTAATTCATCGCAGCGTAAAGATTTATGTTTTTGCGACATTGCGTAGAGCTGTACACCCTCTGTATTGAACATTTAAAAGGGGAGTTGCAATACGGAGCCCAGTTTGAGCATTTATGTGGTTAATGTATTGCACCCTTTAGCGAGAGCATAGCTTCAACCAAGTTCTAACATGAATGTATCCTAGTGCCTAATAACACTGAAATGGTGCTAACGCTATCCCTATAATACAACTAACACTATCCATATAATACAACCCATAGTGGGTGAATGTCGTAGCCTGTATGTGTACATCGTACAATATTATATACATAAATTGGTGTTACTTAAATAATATACGGACAAAGTCCTCGCAAACTAAATGCACCAAGTCACTAAAAGACTATGGTGCCGATCACAATCCGGTAAAAACCGGGTACGAACCGTCGGACGGAGCATATTCTCCGTCCGACGCGTACCCGGTCGTCAAAATATACAAACATGGAATTACGATTCGCACGGGTACACCATTACCGTACGAATCGTAAAAAAGACCGACCGAACAAAAAACACCTACCAATGCGATCCGGGAAAGCGCCGACCTGACGTCGGGACGCACGCAGCCAGCCATTCACGACCCAGGAATCACGATTCGCACCGACGTCACCCCGCACGGTGAATATTTTGCGGCAGCCAAAAACTGCCGGGAAATCAGGACGACGCGAACAAGGACCACCAGTACGCGACGGACAGACGGCGACGCGAACAAGGAGGACCAGTACGTGACGGACACACAGGACGACGCCACCAAGGAGGACCCGTACGCGACAGGACGACGCGATCAAGGAGGACCCGTACGCGACAGGACGACGCGAGCAAGGAGTACCAGTACGCGACGGACAGACATGGACCCGAACCTACGAGTCATCCCTGCCCTCATAGCAGTACACCTCCTCTACAGGTTACGACGCAGACGCCGCAGAAGGTCAGAATAACTAAGGGAGGGGGGAAAGTGGGGTGGGGTGGGGGTGGCACGACCAGGGCAGGCCACAAAACAACCACATGAGTGACACACTACACATGGCCTGGACATACCTGACTCCCATGCCCTGGTCACCACGAGGGGGTGGGGGCGTGTCCTGATAATCCAGCGACCGCCACAACGGAAGTCCGTCACCACGCGAACCGGCAACACAACCAGACAGGTACGTCCCGTACCCACGCCTGAAGAGCGTGGGTACGAGTCGGACCACGCCCACACACGTCACCCCAACAATGGCGGGACGGATCGCACCCACGTGGCAAAGGCCTGGGTACGGGCCGCACAAACATCACATAGCGTGGGGACGGATATGTACGGACCCTACCCCCACCCCGTATGCAAGGAGCGTACCCCCCAGCCCAACAGTGCAAGTACGACCCGTACCCCCACCCGCGGACGTACGGAGCGTACCCCCAGCCCAACAGTGTAAGTACGACCCGTACCCCCACCCGCGGACGTACGGAGCGTACCCCCAGCCCAACAGTGTAAGTACGACCCGTACCCCCACCCGCGGACGCACGGAGCGTACCCCCAGCCCAACAGTGTAAGTACGACCCGTACCCCCACCCGCGGACGTACGGAGCGTACCCCCAGCCCAACAGTGTAAGTACGACCCGTACCCCCACCCGCGGACGTACGGAGCGTACCCCCAGCCCAACAGTGTAAGTACGACCCGTACCCCCACCCGCGAATGCAAGGAGCGTACCCCCCTGCCCAACAGTGTAAGTACGACCCGTACCCCCACCCGCGTATGCATGGAGCGTACCCCCCATGCCAACAGTGTAAGTACGACTCGAACCCCCACCCACGAATGCAAGGAGCGTACCCCCCTGCCCAACAGTGTAAGTACGACCCGTACCCACACCCGCGGACGTACGGAGCGTACCCCCAGCCCAACAGTGTAAGTACGACCCGTACCCCCACCCGCGGACGTACGGAGCGTACCCCCAGCCCAACAGTGTAAGTACGACCCGTACCCCCACCCGCGGACGTACGGAGCGTACCCCCAGCCCAACAGTGTAAGTACGACCCGTACCCCCACCCGCGGACGCACGGAGCGTACCCCCAGCCCAACAGTGTAAGTACGACCCGTACCCCCACCCGCGGACGTACGGAGCGTACCCCCAGCCCAACAGTGTAAGTACGACCCGTACCCCCACCCGCGAATGCAAGGAGCGTACCCCCCTGCCCAACAGTGTAAGTACGACCCGTAACCCCACCCGCGTATGCATGGAGCGTACCCCCCATGCCAACAGTGTAAGTACGACTCGAACCCCCACCCACGAATGCAAGGAGCGTACCCCCCTGCCCAACAGTGTAAGTACGACCCGTACCCACACCCGCGGACGTACGGAGCGTACCCCCAGCCCAACAGTGTAAGTACGACCCGTACCCCCACCCGCGGACGTACGGAGCGTACCCCCAGCCCAACAGTGTAAGTACGACCCGTACCCCCACCCGCGAATGCAAGGAGCGTACCCCCCTGCCCAACAGTGTAAGTACGACCCGTACCCCCACCCGCGTATGCATGGAGCGTACCCCCCATGCCAACAGTGTAAGTATGACTCGAACCCCCACCCACGAATGCAAGGAGCGTACCCCCCTGCCCAACAGTGTAAGTACGACCCGTACCCACACCCGCGGACGTACGGAGCGTACCCCCACCACACCAGTGTCAGTAGACACGTACCCTCACCTCTAATGCAGTGTGCGTAACCCCACCGTGTATGTGCCAAGCGCACATATCCAGAAATCGGAGGTGTGTGTGCAGAGTCCACCCAGCAGTGCCCTGAGACAGGAGTGGTGGGTGTGGAGTCCTCCCAGCAGTGCCCTGAGACAGGAGGGGTGGGTGCCCATCACTCCCAGCAGTGCCCAGAGACAGGAGGGGTGTGTGCAGAGTCCTCCCAGCAGTGCCCTGAGACAGGAGGGGTGGGTGCAGAGTCCTCCCAGCAGTGCCCTGAGACAGGAGGGGTGGGTGCCCATCACTCCCAGCAGTGCCCAGAGACAGGAGGGGTGTGTGCAGAGTCCTCCCAGCAGTGCCCAGACACAGGAGGGGTGGGTGTGGAGTCCTCCCAGCAGTGCCCTGAGACAGGAGGGGTGGGTGCAGAGACCTCCCAGCAGTGCCCTGAGACAGGAGGGGTGGGTGTGGAGTCCTCCCAGCAGTGCCCTGACACAGGAGGGGTGGGTGCAGAGTCCTCCCAGCAGTGCCCTGACACAGGAGGGGTGGGTGCAGAGTCCTCCCAGCAGTGCCCTGAGACAGGAGGGGTGGGTGCAGAGACCTCCCAGCAGTGCCCTGAGACAGGAGGGGTGGGTGGTGAGTCCTCCAAGCAGTGCCCAGAGACAGGAGGGGTGTGTGCAGAGTCCTCCCAGCAGTGTCCAGACCCAGGAGGGGTGGGTGGTGAGTCCTCCCAGCAGTGCCCAGAGACAGGAGGGGTGTGTGCAGAGTCCTCCCAGCAGTGTCCAGACCCAGGAGGGGTGGGTGCAGAGACCTCCCAGCAGTGCCCTGAGACAGGAGGGGTGGGTGTGGAGTCCTCCCAGCAGTGCCCTGACACAGGAGGGGTGGGTGCAGAGTCCTCCCAGCAGTGCCCTGACACAGGAGGGGTGGGTGCAGAGTCCTCCCAGCAGTGCCCTGAGACAGGAGGGGTGGGTGCAGAGACCTCCCAGCAGTGCCCTGAGACAGGAGGGGTGGGTGGTGAGTCCTCCCAGCAGTGCCCAGAGACAGGAGGGGTGGGTGCAGAGTCCTCCCAGCAGTGTCCAGACCCAGGAGGGGTGGGTGGTGAGTCCTCCCAGCAGTGCCCAGAGACAGGAGGGGTGTGTGCAGAGTCCTCCCAGCAGTGTCCAGACCCAGGAGGGGTGTGTGCAGAGTCCTCCCAGCAGTGCCCAGACACAGGAGGGGTGGGTGTGGAGTCCTCCCAGCAGTGCCCTGAGACAGGAGGGGTGGGTGCAGAGACCTCCCAGCAGTGCCCTGAGACAGGAGGGGTGGGTGTGGAGTCCTCCCAGCAGTGCCCTGACACAGGAGGGGTGGGTGCAGAGTCCTCCCAGCAGTGCCCTCACACAGGAGGGGTGGGTGCAGAGTCCTCCCAGCAGTGCCCTGAGACAGGAGGGGTGGGTGCAGAGACCTCCCAGCAGTGCCCTGAGACAGGAGGGGTGGGTGGTGAGTCCTCCCAGCAGTGCCCAGAGACAGGAGGGGTGGGTGCAGAGTCCTCCCAGCAGTGTCCAGACCCAGGAGGGGTGGGTGGTGAGTCCTCCCAGCAGTGCCCAGAGACAGGAGGGGTGTGTGCAGAGTCCTCCCAGCAGTGTCCAGACCCAGGAGGGGTGGGTGCAGAGACCTCCCAGCAGTGCCCTGAGACAGGAGGGGTGGGTGGTGAGTCCTCCCAGCAGTGCCCAGAGACAGGAGGGGTGGGTGCAGAGACCTCCCAGCAGTGCCCTGAGACAGGAGGGGTGTGTGCAGAGTCCTCCCAGCAGTGTCCAGACCCAGGAGGGGTGTGTGCAGAGTCCTCCCAGCAGTGTCCAGACCCAGGAGGGGTGGGTGCAGAGTCCTCCCAGCAGTGCCCAGAGACAGGAGGGGTGTGTGCAGAGTCCTCCCAGCAGTGTCCAGACCCAGGAGGGGTGGGTGCAGAGTCCTCCCAGCAGTGCCCAGAGACAGGAGGGGTGTGTGCAGAGTCCTCCCAGCAGTGTCCAGACCCAGGAGGGGTGTGTGCAGAGTCCTCCCAGCAGTGTCCAGACCCAGGAGGGGTGGGTGCAGAGTCCTCCCAGCAGTGTCCACACCCAGGAGGGGTGTAACACATGTGTGTGATGCCACAATTACCCACATCCATACTGCCTACAAGGGAACATGTCCCCATGAACTCATGTCAACTGACTCCACACACAAGTACAGTGATCACCAAGGATGCCACGATTGTTGCAGGTGGAGACATGGCCATGCATGCATGGCCAAAGTAGAAGGGCTCCGTCACACACACAGCTCATGTACACACAGCTCTGCGCTAAACATTGGGAACACCCTGCAGGGAAGAAACTGGGTACACAGAGGAAGGAATACACCCTGGGACAATTGAACCATGCAGTAACTGCTGACATGACCTAAGGAAGTTAGCCAACACCTTGTGATGGCACACAGATCCTAGGGTGGCCCCAAAGAGCAGAACACTACTACAAATCCCACACACCCAAAGCCTTAAACACCACCCAAAACAATGTAGCAGCCCCACCAACACCAATACCACCATAGCAGGAGTGTGATAATGAAAAAAAAAAAAGCTTTAATCAGCATGAGCACAATGTCCGTGGATCAACGGCAGTTCAAAGTCAACAAAGGCCATAGGGCAGTCAATTATTCCCAGCTGCATGGGGGACACAGTGGGATGTGTGTCCCCTACCTTGCCTGCACAGTCAAATGCCATCGTCTTCCATACTGGTGAGGGCATCAGGGGGGGGGGAAGCAACAGGCACCGCAGGGACATCAGGGCAAAGGGGCGGCGTTGTGGGTGCAGGGATGGAGGACTCAACCACAGGGGGTGTGTCATGGCCAAAGGCGGAGGCCAGGATGGCACTACACACCTTAGCAAGGTCCTCCAGGGAGTCCCCTGCACCCGAAGTGACCTCAGGCCCCAAGGAGGGGGGGGGTTCAGAGGGATGGGTTGCAGCGCCACCGGGGGAGGGTGGAGACAGGGGGGGAGACTCAACCACCCTGACCGAGGACTTCCTTGACCGCTTGCGTGGTGGCGTAACTGTGGGGCTCAGGGACAGAGCGGCCATGAAGGAGTCCTTGGGGGAGATGTGGCCAGGAGAGCTGAGGGGAGGGGATTTGGAGGGAGTGGATTGTGTGGAATGCGGACTCCCACTCTGGCTGCGTGTCACACGTTTGCCCCCCGACCCAGTGGGTGTGCCTATCTCACCCTGTGTGTGCGTGTCAGGAGGAGTGCGGTGGACCTTCCCTGCTGGTGTGGTGCCTGTGTCTGTTGTGGTGGGTGCATGCCGACGTCTGGGTGTACGTGGGACAGGCATGGAAGTGGGAAGTGTGGATGGGGCAGGGGTAGGTGGGGGGAGGTCGCGCTGCAGGAGACCCACTGCTGCAGTCAGTGTGGAGTCTAGGGACCTCAGCAAGTTGCGTTGGTCAGCCTGCAAAGAATGAATGCCCTCCAAGAATGCCTCGATGTTGGTGAGGGTTTTCCCGTGGGAATGGAGGACATTCAGGATCGCAGCCTGACCAACCTGCATTTGCCGCTGGATGTCCATAGACTCAGCATTGGCGGCAGCAGTGGAGACAGGGGCAGGGGGTGCGGTGCCTGGCAGGAAGGAGACATGCGGTGACCGGGCACGCTGGGAAGGGACACGAGCAAGTGGGAGGCGGTTGGTGGGAACTGAGGGGGCGGTGGCAGGTGTTGTTCCACTGTCAGCTGCTGGTGCAGCCTCCGCCAACCCTGAGACATCCTCCTCGGACCTGTCAGCTTCGTAGTCTGATGTGCCAGTCGACAGGTCCTCGGCCACACTATCCTCCGCCTCTGTCCCACTCGATGTGCCAGCCCCGATGTCACGGCTGCCACTGGTGCTCGGTCCCTCCGCCTGGTCCGTGTCCATGTCTCCCTCTGTGTCCCCCGACGATGCTGTGGGCAGGGTGGAGAGACAGAAATTAATCAGACACCTGTACACATCTGTCACATGAGTCCAATCTACATAGTCAACATTGCATAGCCTGAAGAGGCAGATCCCTAACATCTGCAAAACAAGGTACCGATGTAGGGCATGAAACACAGTTGGTTGAGCCACCATGCCACTGAAATACCATGGAGAGCATGAGACAATAGCTGATGACAGGAAACGGAGTCTGACATAGCACCCAGGCCCTGGGGACAATCCTGCACTGCCTCTGCACCACACAGCGTTTGTGAAAATACCTATGACCAGGGACAATATCCATGAACTTGAGACACATGCTGCATAGGTAATGCTGCAAACATGCCCAACATAACTCGGTCACTGCACCTTGCGTGTGTGTCCAGTAACATCACACACTGTCCAGACCCAGCAATTAGGAATCAGGATTTGACACATAGGCATTGCCCGCCCCAAGCAACCCCCACACGATGCTAATTGCTGAGACACAGGTGGCACCAACATCTCATAGTCTGGGTGATAAACACAGTGGCAGGCAAAAGGCAAGATTGGACGCAAAACAGCAAAGGTGCGCCTGTACGAATAATGAGGTACCAGTGCCCATCCTCAGATGAGTATAACAAGACACACAGGCACTGGCAACTGTGAGTATGAAGAGGGACAATCAGGTCAGGCTGCACAGTGGACACCTGTACATAATAGCACGTCTATATACATGGTGACAGGGGACAATGGCACAGAGCACAACCTACGCTGTAGACAGTGAGAGTGTCCACGTTGATGATGACACAAACAACACTGAGGATAAGGTGCCCCAGGGGACAGTATTGGGCACGCAACTACATGCTACTGAATGGGAATGACTGCTACACACGTCACCATCCCTGCACTATGCGTAGCGCACACTCATGCACATCATGTCACAGGCCACTACATAGGACATGCGCGCTGTAAGGCATGACACATGAGAGACCAACTCCCATGTCTGGAGCCAGCATCAGTGCCAACTGACATGGAACCCACATGCAGTGAACTTGACAGTTCACAGGCAAGGTCCCACAACCTGTTACCCACCACCACCACCCATGATGCTACAGTCATTGTTCTCGTGGACAAAGCGCCAGCCTACATTACCTTGTGAAGGAGTGACTACACACAGACCAGGGAACACATTGCAAGGAGGGGAAGGGTGGCAGGGGCGCAGCGCTACACTTGGGCAAACTGGATGGGCACAGCACCTTTAAACCCTGCCAGTGAATTAATGCCACTGTGCCCTTACAAATGCCGGTGACACACAACAAACGCACATGTACCTACCCCCTTCCGCCTGCTGCATCGCCTGTAAGCGCCTCTCCAGGTCTGGAAAGACCACCGGCAGCACACGCCTGTGGAGGTGGGTCAGACTGCGGCGGCCGCGGTTCTTGTGGCTCTCAGGTGAGTCCCCCAGCAGGAGCCGTGCAATCCTCCGCGTCCAGCACCGGATATCCTGCCAGCGTTTCCTCACCTGGGACAGGCTCCGCCTCCGACCATCCACACGCCTCACGGCACTGACGGCGGTCAGCCAGATCTGCTCCTTGGCAGTGGCGCCTACCTGTGAGGAAGTACAAGTGACACCACATCAATACACCAGCCACATGTCACAGAGAGACATATGTGAACATAATAGCTGGTTACTACATGGCATGTAATGCAGCCAACGCATTGCACCTCTGTCATAGGGACATCATCCTCTGGTGAGAGAAAAGGCAGTACGTGCCATAGTGGGTACTCAGGTGGAATGATGGCAATGTCACAATCAATGATCAAGGCTCACACTGTGCATCACACCCACACCTCCTGTCTCAGGGCACTGCTGGGAGGACTCTGCACACACACCTCCTGTCTCAGGGCACTGCTGGGAGGACTCTGCACACACCCCTCCTGTCTCAGGGCACTGCTGGGAGACATCAGGCACCCCCCCCCTGGTACCCCCCCGACAGTACATGGCATGTGTGTCACACCGGGTCACAATGCCTGAAGACACAGTCACAACATAGGGACAGTCTGTGGCAGTGGCCTATGCACTCACCTGATACCCTGGTCGCCCATACAGCATGGGGTACTGTGGGAGGATCACATCCAGCAGAGCCATGTTCTCCTCCAGGGTGAATGGCTGTGTCCTCTCCACAGCCCTTGACATGGTTCCAGGGAATCAGTAGCAGCAGCTTGGTCGACAAATGCAAAGATGTGCAGGCAAGTAATCCCTCATGGGACCTGGCTGCCTTATATGTGGCCTTCTGCCCAGTCTCATGCACAGGAGTACAGAGTGATTGGTCACTCACATTTGCATCCTATGTTTCCACCAATCCCTTCAAACCTAGCAGTCTGTGGGTTCTCTATCGGTTTCATTCTCCTGCATGATGTCAGCCCCACAAACACATTGCAACAAAGTAGAAGAATTCCAACTGACTTCTGCTGTGCACCTTCCAGAACAAAATCGAAATTTGAACCTGGTCGCCATGACAACCAGCATGCATGTAGGCCTTAATACTTGTCCCCTATGTAATTAGGAGAATCACACACAGGTACGGTGCGTTTCCGGGCCCTAGGGCACCCCAAATGCATGGCAACGGCCCGTACATGCATGCCTACGTTCAAAATCACTATGGGTCTGCACGCGTATGCGTACACGTAGTGGTACGGACCGTACACACGCATGTACGCTCACTATCACTATGGGTCTGCACGCGTATGCGTACACGTAGTGGTACGGACCGTACAAATGCCTGTACGCTCACTATCACTATGGGTCTGTGTACCCGTAGTGATAGTGAGCGTACATGCGAGTGTACGGTCCGTACCACTACGTGTACGCATACGCGTGCAGAACCATAGTGATAGTGAGCGTAGATGCGAGTGTACGGTCCGTACCACTACGTGTACGCATACGCGTGCAGAACCATAGTGATAGTGAGCGTACAGGCATTTGTACGGTCCGTACCACAACGAGTACGCATACGCGTGCAGAACCATAGTGATAGTGAGCGTACAGGCATTTGTACGGTCCGTACCACAACGAGTACGCATACGCGTGCAGACCCATAGTGAGAGGGCCGTACACTCGCATGTACGCTCACTATCACTATGGGTCTGCACGCGTATGCGTACTCGTTGTGGTACGGACCGTACAAATGCCTGTACGCTCGCCATCACGATGGGTACACATACGGCAGCACTCCCACAGTGATTGGGGAACATACACAGGCCCTCTTAGCAGCAGTACGCCGGTTTGTACACATCACTGTGGTGATAGTCGACACACAGGTAGGAATAGGGCGGACATACTTGTCCATGGATGGACATACTTGTCCAGGAATGGACATCAAGGCATCGTCTGTGCATTACTACATGTGTGGGGCACAGGTGTGACAGGCTGTGATGTGGAACATGCCTCCTGAGTGGAGGAGGCACCAGATGTATGATGAGATGTGTACAGGTGTACTGTGTGAGGGTGCAATGTGTGCCAGGCATGCCCTTGACTCCTTTGACATGTGTGCATGTCGTACTGCGCACTTGGGGTGAGCGTCACTGGCATGGCACGGACACCAACACACGGAAGTGTCCCATGATGCCCGGTACAGGGGTCATGACACCTGACTTGTCACTACCCACAGTGCACAATGTGACTATGTCATTTATGTGTCCGGGATTTACATCAGGTTGATGTTGTAGCACCCTCAAAAGCTGCAGCCGTTGCAGCAACCAACATGTGTCTGTGTGTAGATTGTCATTGCACACTGTTCCGCACACCATGCCACATGTGGTATCTGATGTGAGGTGCACATGTATGCATGGGACACGGAGTAGCGTGACAAGGCCATGTCAGCATCCTCACAAGGAATGTGTGGTGAGTCATGACATGTGCACCTTCATGGCAAGGTGTGTGGGCAGGCCTAGTGTAATGTCATGTGACCTGTGGCTCCGGTGTTCCGCTACCAGTCTCTACAATCGGCATCCTACTTCTGCTGATGTGTGGGTGTATGTCACTTCTGTCTTGCGTCGGGCTGTTCACTTGCACTGGGACACAGCTATTCCCATGGCGTGGCATGGGGAGGTTCTCAATCACCGTGTGTAGCTGGGTCTTGGAAGGAGTGTCACCTTGCATCCATACGTGTCCTGGGCATGTAGCACATGCCTGACTCCCTATGTGGCATGTGTGTATTGGCAGATTTACATGTGCTCAGTAGACATGAGTTGTTCTCGTAGTGCACTCACTCTTCCTTGTCACTTCCAAATTACTGCAGAGCGCCTCCTGTTGCCCGAAGAATTCCAGACTTGGCCACCATGCAGGAGAATGACAGGATCCGGCTCTACCGCTTCACCCAACCGTTGATTCTGGAGCTGACGGCGAGACTGGCACCACACCTGCAACCGCAGCACAGGTATCCTACGGCACTGACACCCCAGCTGAAGGTAATGGCTGCCCTACATTTCCTTGCCACGGGTACCTTCCAATGTACCATAGCTCATGTTGGTGGCATGTCCCAGAGCATGTTCAGCGGTGTGCTGCATGATTTCTTGGAGGCCATGTTGATTCACCTGGATGACTTCATCAAGTTCCCAACCCCTGAACAGATGACTGAGGTCAAACGTGGTTTCTATGCCCTGGGAGGGATGCCCCATGTCATTGGGTCCATAGATGGGACACATGTAGGTTTGGTACCACCACACGCACGGGAGGTGGCGTACCGCAATCGGAAGCACTACCACTCCATCAATGCCCTTGTGGTGTGTCTGTCCAACATGGTGATTTCACATGTCTGTGCTCGTTTTCCAGGATCAGCACACGATGCCTACATCATGAGGCGTAGCGGGATGCCTGATATGATGATGCAGCTGCGCAACGAACGTGCATGTGTTGTTGGTGGGTACAGTCTGTCTGTCCTGTATTCTGTTTGGCCGAGCAGCACTACCGCTTCGCCTGTTCTAACGATATCCATGTGCTTTCCATTTAGGGGACGCTGGCTATCCCAACATGCCTTGGCTGCTGACACCTCTCCGCAACCCCATCACGCCGGCCCAGCTCCGCTACAACACCGCCCATGGCCGGACAAGGCGAGTGATAGAGAGGACGTTTGGCATGCTGAAGAGCCGATTCCGGTGCCTCCACAAGACCGGCGGCGCACTCCCATATGCCCCGGCGAAGGTCTGCAAGATCTTCATGGTCTGCTGCATGCTGCACAACATGGCAGTTGAAAGAGCTGTGCCCCTCATCCTGGATCAAGATGACGAGGACCATCCACCCGTGGAGGACGAAGGGCTTGGCAATGGGGCTAGTGATGTGGAGGATGTGGAGCCGCAAGAGGACATCCGGACTCGGCTCATACGCGACTTCTTTGCTTAGTGGTGAGTACCAGGGTCTGAGTGTGCACGCATTGGTCCCCGTGTGGCATGCGTTGTGATGTGTGTCTCCACCTGCATGTATGGCACGTGGGTCAGAGGTGTGTGTGGGTGTGTCACTGGAGTGATGGTGGCAGTGATGGTAGTATTTCCCCAGACATAATTGTGACCTAGCATGTTGTCATACATACATGTGTCGAGTACATGCACATGCAAGTGGCTGTGCTTCTTGTGGCTGACTTCTTGTGTGTCTCTCTTCCCCAGGTACCTGCGCATGCCGTTTGCTGGTTGCATTGTTGTGGCACTGCTATTCCTCATGGACATGGCATCGTGGGCTGACTCAGCGTTACAGGCACGGACACGTTTGGAAGTCTCCATGGGGTAAGGGATGCATCTGGGGTGTATTGGGTGTGGCAGTTGTTCACGATGTGTGCACACTGCCCCGGTCGGGGTTTGGGTCCTCTGCAGACATGTGGCATCCCCATGGGACACGACATGCAGCTGTGTACACCTGAATAGATGGGCTGCCTGGTTGTCAGTCATCAGTGATGGGATGGTGGATTGTGATGAAGGCATCAATGTGTGTGACACTGCCCTCGGACACATACGGTTAACATTGTCTTGACATGGCGTGGGACTTCCACATCAGCGGATGTATGGTGTATGGCAGGCTCTCCGTGAGCAGCTGTGGGTATTTAGCTATTATCCGACACTTGTGTGCCAGTTCCATGGCTATCACGCATTTGTGCTGCAGAAGGGGGGTGCCAGTGTTGGAGCCACATGTTACTCCACATGATGTGTTCATGTGTACTTCAAGTTGCCTCTGCAATCCCAAACACATGACTATTAAAGGTGTCCCTATGCCTCCAAGGTGCCTCTTCTCAGTCAATGCTGGTGTGTTGGCACGGTGCATCCTGCATGTCTGGCATGGTATTCCCTGATTGTGGCTATGTGTCAATGTGTCGAGTGGCAAGATGCAAGCTGTGTGTGTGTGCTGAGACTGTGTAATGGGCATGATGTCCATGACTGTGTGGGTATTGTGACATGTGCCATCCCCATGCATCCAACGTTGTCCATGACCCCATTCTCTGCATCCACCGGACTCAAGCTTGCAGGACATGGTTCTGCCACCTGTCTACACGTACCTGGGTGCCCCCCAGGACACGGGCCAGGATCCCTGACCTCTGCGCATGACTGTTGCTGTACTCAATGTGTCTGTCAGCACGGTTGTTCGGCCACCCCCTCAGCTGGTTCTGACCATCACGGGTGTGTATGGTGCTCCATGTCTGTCTTGCCTAGAAAACTGTGACCCATGTGTCCTGTGCCAGACTCAGGCCCCAGGGTGTGGATGGTTGAAGTGAACAGATGACTCAGGCATGTTTAGACTGTACAAGACACATGTTAGGTAATAATGCTACCAGCAGGCATCTACTCTTAATAGTGTGATTTATTATTGGGGGGGGGGGGGCCAAGTGAGGGCCTTTCCGGGATTAGGGAATCCAAAGTTCAGTAGGGGAGTTGGTGTCCTTGCCATTGGAAATCCTCAGAGTCCATGCCACAGTCTTTGTCAACATTGGTCAGCCAGTGACCAGCAGGGCCATGTGGCAGAGAATGTCTCTTGATGCTGTGATGCTGTTGCTCCAGTGGGCCAGGTGCCAGGCCAGGTGTCCTGGGAGATGGTGATGTAGCAGCCACCCTCACGGTCCTTTCCGTGGACGACCCGGCTTCCTGCGGGGAACCTCAGCAGCAGGCCGTGACGACGTCTGGGATGCTCCGTCGGATGTTTCCTCCTCCTCCTCATGATCCCTCCCTGTGGGTGGTGATGTTCTCCGCCTTCTGGCACAGGGAGGGTCGGCCATGGTGTCGGCCATCCGACGGAGTTCAGCGTGAATCCCCTGGGACGCCGTCACTTGCTCAGCCTGTCTGTCCTCCATCCTCCGTTGGTGTAGCTGTAGACAGGCTATTAGCTCCGCATGTTGCTGGGCCTGCTGGACCTTGATCCCCTCGAGGACGGACACAACCTGGGCCATGCCCGTGGTGTCCTGCCGGTATGAGTCCAGGATGTTACGGACATGGGAAAATACCGGATCCCCAGCCAACTGGTCAGGCTCGCGCCTCCGCCGCTCTCCACTCCCACCACCCCTGCCCACTTGCGTCTGGCCTGCACTTGTGGGCACATGGGGTCTCCGGGACCCCTGAGGGGTGGCATTGGCGTTGTCGCCTGCCTCCTCCTGGGTGCCCGGGACACCGTGTCCCTCCTGGCGAGCCTGGCTGCATTGTGGTGTTGGGGCAGGGATCCTGGGTGTCTCCTGGGATGTGGCAGGAGTGGGGGTGGTGGTTGGCACGGTTGTACCTGACGCAGGTGCTGCAGGTGGTTGGACACCAGAGGGGCCAGGTCGGTCGGGGTCGTCCGCAGAGTGGTGAGAGTGGTCGCTGCCGGTGGGATCGGTCTCCTGCAGATCCGGGTCCTGTGAGTGTTCCCCCCCAGTGTTGGGGGGTGCAGCACGACGTTGACCTGTGTGTGAGAGAGACAATGTTACTTTTGATCCATGCAACATCCATGTTGCATCCGTTACAAAGTTGGCACATTTCCTCTTGGAATTAGGATCTGTCTTGCATTCCACTCACAGTGCACTTGTGCATGTGTGTGTCCCTTGGGCACCAATTTGGCCCCTTTAACTATGTGTGGCACAGTCTTACTTGCTGCGTCAAGTGTGACTGCAGTCAGCAGTGGAGTGTGCATGTGTGCCGAGCTATGCGTTTGCGCCTTCCTTGTAGCACTGTACATGTGCACATGGAGTGGATCCACACACTCATATGATGCAGGTGGCTGTCCTTGTGCTCGTGTACAGGTTGTAACATGGCCCTGCGTTTTGCCATGATGAAGAGGGGGGGTTCTGGCACTGGGCACCCTTGTCTACATGCACGCAGTCCACCTGCTGACGAGCAGACATTCCCACACACCAAAGGACTGATTTGCTCTCCCTGTGTCTCCCTCCTTCTCTGTCCCCCTCTCCCTCCCTCTCTGTCCCCCTCTCCCTCCCTCTGTGTCCCCCTCTCCCTCCCTCTGTGTCCCCCTCTCCCTCCCTCTGTGTCCCCCTCTCCCTCCCTCTGTGTGTCAGCCTCCTCCCTCTGTCCATCTTCCTGTGTCTCCCTCCCTCTGTGTCCCCCTCTCCCTCCCTCTGTGTGTCAGCCTCCTCCCTCTGTCCATCTTCCTGTGTCTCCCTCCCTCTCTGTCCCCCTCTCCCTCCCTCTCTGTCCCCCTCTCCCTCCCTCTCTGTCCCCCTCTCCCTCCCTCTGTGTGTCAGCCTCCTCCCTCTGTCCATCTTCCTGTGTCCCCCTCCCTCTCTGTCCCCCTCTCCCTCCCTCTCTGTCCCCCTCTCCCTCCCTCTGTGTGTCAGCCTCCTCCCTCTGTCCATCTTCCTGTGTCTCCCTCCCTCTCAGTCCCCCTCTCCCTCCCTCTGTGTCCCCCTCTCCCTCCCTCTGTGTCCCCCTCTCCCTCCCTCTGTGTCCCCCTCTCCCTCCCTCTGTGTGTCAGCCTCCTCCCTCTGTCCATCTTCCTGTGTCTCCCTCCCTCTGTGTCCCCCTCTCCCTCCCTCTGTGTGTCAGCCTCCTCCCTCTGTCCATCTTCCTGTGTCTCCCTCCCTCTGTGTCCCCCTCTCCCTCCCTCTGTGTGTCAGCCTCCTCCCTCTGTCCATCTTCCTGTGTCTCCCTCCCTCTCAGTCCCCCTCTCCCTCCCTCTGTGTCCCCCTCTCCCTCCCTCCGTGTGTCACCCTCTGTCACCTTGGCCCAGCTTCCTGGGCACACACTGTTAGCAGATCTTTGAGTGGCCCTTGGCCTGTTGATGTGAGTTTGTTTCTGATCTCCAGGCACCCATTTTGTCTGCTGTGTGTCTGTGCGCTGCTGCTGTGGTGGTGTGTGCTGCCACTCTTTCACACTGTTGGCTGTTCATTAGCTGCTGGCATGTGCAAAACAGTGCCTTCACCCCCATGTGTTGATGCAAGGCATCCGCCATTTGCTGGCAAGTCATTCCTGTGTTGGGACACAGTGTTTGTCTGGCTGTGACCTAGGCCATATGGGCAGAGGGCATTGTTGTCTGCTTTGGAGTCGCACTATGTGATTCTTGGTGCCCACACTCCCGCCATCCGGGTTACCGTGTCATGTGTTGTTGTCTTCTGTGGCCTGTGACTTGACATTGTCCAGCTGGGTGCATGGGGCATGGTGGCAGCAGTGGCATGTGCCTGCTCATGGAGTGTGGTTGAGTAATGCGATGGCTTGTGGTGTTTGCGTGCCTGTTATTAATTTTGGTTGTGGTTGCAGTTCCCCCCATGTGAGGTGCATTGTTTGTGTACTCACCCGGGTCTCGGAGTCCTTCTACTCCTTCAACTGCCTCCACCGGCAGTATGGCCATCACCCTCTCCTCCCAGGGATGGTACTGTACGGGTCTGCGGGAGGGCCCTCCTCCGGTGGCGTTGGCCTGTTCGTGTTCCTCCTGTCTCTTGGCTCTGACCCTCCTCCGCAGATCGTACCACCTGTTCTGGCAATCCTGCTTGGTCCTCCTGGTGTCCGCAACAGCATTCACAGCATCGACGATGGTCTGCCACATGGCTGTTTTGGCTGCCTGGCTGGTGCTTCTGACCAATGTTCCAAAGATCTGTGGCTCGACTCTGAGGATTTGATCAACAAGGACCTCCAACTCTCGGTGACTGAACTTTGGATTCTTGGTAGTGGGCATGGTGAGGGGTGTGGGTGGGGATGGTGTGGGTGTGGGGGGTGTGTGGATGTTGGGGGGGGGTGTGGATGGTTGTGTGTGTGTGTGAATGTGATGAGAGGGTGTTTGTGAGGGTGGTCGTGTGAAGGTGTGCAAGTGTAAGATGTGGTGTCGCTTGTAGTCTGGTTCTGTGGTGTCTGGCAGCAGTGGGTCTGTTGCAAAGGCTCATGGTTTGTGTGTGTGGGCCCTTTTTATTGGTCCATGGGTGGGTGTGGCAGTGTTTGAATTTTGGGTGGGTGTGTTATAAGGAGTGGTGGTGTATTGGGCCTCTGTTTGTTTTTGACAGTTGCAGGTCAGTGATTGTGTTATTTTAGTGGTTGTTGGCCATGTTTAGTGGCTGTGTGCCTTTCGAATGGTGTATTGTTGAGTTGTTTTGTTTTGTCCTTGTTGTGTACGTGCGTTTTGAGCGTGTGTACGGTGTGTACATGGGCCATTTGGTTGTACGATTTGGTCCTTGTGTGTGGCTTTGTACGACTCGTACATGCGGTTGTGATGTTGGGGCATGGGGTGCGCTCCGTACTTAGGAGGTTGTGTTGGGGGTGCGCCAGGAACGTACTGGGGTGGGGGTACGACTGGAACGTACTGGGGTGTACATAGACGGTGGTACGACACGTACAGGGGTGGGGGGGTGTACATTGACGGTGGTACGACACGTACTGGGGTGGGGGTACGACTGGAACGTACTGGGGTGTACATAGACGGTGGTACGACACGTACAGGGGTGGGGGGGTGTACATTGACGGTGGTACGACACGTACAGGGGTGGGGGGGTGTACATTGACGGTGGTACGACACGTACTGGGGTGGGGGTACGACTGGAACGTACTGGGGTGTACATAGACGGTGGTACGACACGTACAGGGGTGGGGGGGTGTACATTGACGGTGGTACGACACGTACAGGGGTGGGGGGGTGTACATTGACGGTGGTACGACACGTACTGGGGTGGGGGTACGACTGGAACGTACTGGGGTGTACATGGACGGTGGTACGACACGTACAGGGGTGGGGGGGTGTACATAGACGGTGGTACGACACGTACAGGGGTGGGGGGGTGTACATTGACGGTGGTACGACACGTACAGGGGTGGGGGGGTGTACATTGACGGTGGTACGACACGTACTGGGGTGGGGGTACGACTGGAACGTACTGGGGTGTACATAGACGGTGGTACGACACGTACAGGGGTGGGGGGGTGTACATTGACGGTGGTACGACACGTACTGGGGTGGGGGTACGACTGGAACGTACTGGGGTGTACATGGACGGTGGTACGACACGTACAGGGGTGGGGGGGTGTACATGGACGGTGGTACGACACGTACAGGGGTGGGGGGTGTACATTGACGGTGGTACGACACGTACAGGGGTGGGGGGGTGTACATTGACGGTGGTACGACACGTACTGGGGTGGGGGTACGACTGGAACGTACTGGGGTGTACATAGACGGTGGTACGACACGTACAGGGGTGGGGGGGTGTACATTGACGGTGGTACGACACGTACAGGGGTGGGGGGGTGTACATTGACGGTGGTACGACACGTACTGGGGTGGGGGTACGACTGGAACGTACTGGGGTGTACATAGACGGTGGTACGACACGTACAGGGGTGGGGGGTGTACATTGACGGTGGTACGACACGTACAGGGGTGGGGGGGTGTACATTGACGGTGGTACGACACGTACAGGGGTGGGGGGGTGTACATTGACGGTGGTACGACACGTACAGGGGTGGGGGGGTGTACATTGACGGTGGTACGACACGTACAGGGGTGGGGGGGTGTACATTGACGGTGGTACGACACGTACTGGGGTGGGGGTACGACTGGAACGTACTGGGGTGTACATAGACGGTGGTACGACACGTACAGGGGTGGGGGGGTGTACATTGACGGTGGTACGACACGTACAGGGGTGGGGGGGTGTACATTGACGGTGGTACGACACGTACTGGGGTGGGGGTACGACTGGAACGTACTGGGGTGTACATGGACGGTGGTACGACACGTACAGGGGTGGGGGGGTGTACATAGACGGTGGTACGACACGTACAGGGGTGGGGGGGTGTACATTGACGGTGGTACGACACGTACAGGGGTGGGGGGGTGTACATTGACGGTGGTACGACACGTACTGGGGTGGGGGTACGACTGGAACGTACTGGGGTGTACATAGACGGTGGTACGACACGTACAGGGGTGGGGGGGTGTACATTGACGGTGGTACGACACGTACTGGGGTGGGGGTACGACTGGAACGTACTGGGGTGTACATGGACGGTGGTACGACACGTACAGGGGTGGGGGGGTGTACATGGACGGTGGTACGACACGTACAGGGGTGGGGGGTGTACATTGACGGTGGTACGACACGTACAGGGGTGGGGGGGTGTACATTGACGGTGGTACGACACGTACTGGGGTGGGGGTACGACTGGAACGTACTGGGGTGTACATAGACGGTGGTACGACACGTACAGGGGTGGGGGGGTGTACATTGACGGTGGTACGACACGTACAGGGGTGGGGGGGTGTACATTGACGGTGGTACGACACGTACTGGGGTGGGGGTACGACTGGAACGTACTGGGGTGTACATAGACGGTGGTACGACACGTACAGGGGTGGGGGGTGTACATTGACGGTGGTACGACACGTACAGGGGTGGGGGGGTGTACATTGACGGTGGTACGACACGTACAGGGGTGGGGGGGTGTACATTGACGGTGGTACGACACGTACTGGGGTGGGGGTACGACTGGAACGTACTGGGGTGTACATAGACGGTGGTACGACACGTACAGGGGTGGGGGGGTGTACATTGACGGTGGTACGACACGTACAGGGGTGGGGGGGTGTACATTGACGGTGGTACGACACGTACTGGGGTGGGGGTACGACTGGAACGTACTGGGGTGTACATGGACGGTGGTACGACACGTACAGGGGTGGGGGGTGTACATAGACGGTGGTACGACACGTACAGGGGTGGGGGGGTTTACATTGACGGTGGTACGACACGTACTGGGGTGGGGGGGTGTACATTGACGGTGGTACGACACGTACTGGGGTGGGGGTACGACTGGAACGTACTGGGGTGTACATAGACGGGTGGGGGTATACATATACTGGGGGTACGTGTCGGACGTACGGGGGCTGGGGGGAGTGTTGGGCGCGTATGCGGGCACATGTCTCCATGGTTGCTATTGGTGTTCGGTGCGGACGGTGTTTTTTCCATACGGTTGTAGGCTCGGACGCACGGGATGGATCGTGATTCCTCGGTCGGACTTGGATTTTTACGTTTGTAAGGTAAATCGTCCGAGGACGTGTCGGACACATTTTCCGACCCGAGGACGTGTGGGGAATGATTCCCGGTGCGGGTCGTATGGACTTTTTACCATGCGAATCGTGATTGCCAGTTCGTACGGCACTTGTACGATTCGTACGGTAAAAAGACCCGATACGAGTCGCACGGGGGAATTTTTTACCGGATCGTGATCGGCACCTATGTATAGGAAACCTTAGCGGTTAATCATAAATACATAATGCATAGCAAGACGGCAGCAGGAACCTCCTCATTTGGGAGGGGAAGGTGACCATACCATTCCTAGAGGGGGAGTGCCTACCTCTTTTTCGAGTACTACGCAAGTGCACTTTCTTGAAAGTGCATTGAGATTTACAGAATTTTTTGCAGTCAGCATGAACACCGAAACAGAACAGCGGGCAGCGGCAGTGACGCTGCTGGCACGTGCGCCAGGAAAAGGGACCAGTATCAAAACTACCTATCAAGTGGATACATCATTGAATTCTAAATTACGACGCCTGGAGAAACTAAAAAAGTCTGAAACGGCCAAGTGGTGGGAAGCCATCTCACTACAGGACTATGTCACTCGTCTTCACTAGGCCTTTGGAGGCCGCAGCGCAGCCCCGTCCACTAGCAACTCGGACAGACACGATGAGCACGCCGATGGGCAATGAACCTCAAGTGCTTTACAGAGCGGCAGCGAGCATGTAATTTGTTGCTTGGATGTTGCCGGATTCCTGCCGGATAGTTACGATTGCATACGGAGCTCACCTAGAAAGCGGCCATCTTGAGACCAGGCAACTGAATTGGTGGGTTGGATGGACTTTGACTATGAGAAGGATAGCCTGGAGGAGGACGAGGTCTTGGGCAGTCATGTAATTGATAAGGCGTCACAGACGTGGTGGCAGCAAGGGGCAGGAATGTCAGTGGGTGGTGGGGGCTGGATTTGTTAATCAGTGTCCACCTAGTGTTTAACAGGTTTAAGACACAGTATTGTCCAGATCCACTGACACAAGGTTGGCGGGCAGGTGACTTCTACTGGCAAGGCAACAGAAGCAAGGCAGCAGACTACGGAGCGGGTACTGACTTTAATGCCAGGTAAGGATGTAAGTGCCGCTTTCTCTGCCACTGTTATGTTTTCAATTGTGGTGGAGGCTGAGAATGGAAAGTAGTAAACAACATGTCTACAGATGTACTGGTATGTTAAGCACACTGGGTTAGGCACGGAGGAGCGAAGCTCTGATACAAAGGAAGAAGGTACGCAAAAAAAGGAGGCTGCACAAAGAGATGTAGGATCTTGTGCACGGACAGGTAAGTCAGCAAGAGAACAACGAGGGGGCAAGGTCAAACACGGGAACTGATGCTGTGGAACAGATTGTGATGAGAGGTAGAAAGGTACGGTCAAAATAGCGGAGTTCAAAGAAAGAAAGGATTTGAAAAAAGTTTTCATACATGGTGACAAAACAGATGGGGGCACACAATCTGTTGTCCACCACAGAAAAGATTTGGCAGGGATTATATGTTGGAATGTTTAAGCTGTTGCATAGGGAGCTGAAAGCTACAGAAAGGTCCAAGGAGGAAGAATATGACCGGTTCACTGTTAAAATATCGATGTAACATATCGCAGTAAAAATATTGAATACCAAAATATTGACTACCCAAAACTTGAACAGGTAAGTACAAAAATATAGATGTAAATAATATAGATTTTTTTTAAATATATATAACCAAAAATATAATGTATTAAATACGAATGTTATTTTTAACCAAACTAATTAAATTTAATTGACATTTTAACTAAATATTACAAATAAAATTAATTTAAAAAATATAAACACACAAACAATAATTTATACATATATTTACTTAAAAATAATTTAACAATTATCTTTATTGAATTTGTAAACTTTTAAATTACATAAACATAAAATTAATTATATCAATTTAAAATTTAAACATACCATTTTATAAGTAATTCTAACATTTAACTATTATAAAAATAATTACAACATACATTTCACAGTAAAATAAATACAACAGTAGGGAAAATGTTGGATAGCGGAGGGGTAAAAATTACTATTCCCACTCCAGTGACTGCAACAGTAGGAAAAGTGTTTGAAAACACAGGGGTAAAACTTACTATTCCCATTACAGTGAGTGCAACAGTAGGGAAAGTGTTGGATAGTGGAAGGGAAAAAATTACTATTCCAACTCCAAAGAGTGCAACAGTAGGGAAAATGTTGGATAGTGGAGGGGTAAACATTATTATTCCCACTCCAGCGAGTGCAACAGTAGGGAAAGTGTTGGATAGCAGAGGGGTAAAAATTACTATTCTCACTCCAGTGAGTGCAACAATAGGGAAAGTGGTGGTGGTGTTATATGGTAGGGAACAAAATAAATACATTTATGTTTTAAATGTTTTTTTGGTTTTCAAATTTGAACGTAATTATGATTTTACAAATTAGTATAAAAAAAGATTAATACACATTTGTTGAATGCACATTCTTTAACACTATAATATGCACAACACACCGAAAATAAATTAAACAATTACCAAAATTACTTATTAATTTTTTTTTAACTAATTATTGATTCCGAAATTTAACAATAAATTAATTCTCACCCTTCTCATCATTTACACCTATAAACACCACAACACCCCTAACATTAATTGCACAATTACCATAATTAATTACTAATTAATTCAAAATAGTTAACTAATTAATTTATCAATTAAAAATAAACTACTTCCCACTCTTCTCACCATAACACAAATAATAAAAATACAAACAATTCTTATACAAAAAATACATGCATCACAAACATAACATATTTACTTTAATACATAACATTAATACAAAAATTGACATTTTTAACATCTATATTTCTGCAAACTATATTAAACACTTCGATATGTTTCACATTTATATTAAATACACAAAATTGATATTCTGCATCACAATATTTTTCTTTCGATATTCTTGACCAACAATATTTTTAGCACGATGTTCTGGTTCGGCACCATATGACCTGCCCAAACGACCTAGGGTTCCCATGACAATATGAAACTGAACAGCAGTATTTTTGCTTTTCGCTAGTGTATATTTAGAAAAATCTCCAGAGCAGAGTGTGGTCCTATTTAAAAAGTTGGATGTTGGCAGAAGCTTGCTCTGTATATGGTATACCACTTAGGGGCCGATTCCGATCTCGGTCGGAAGGGCACCGAATCGGGTTACGGCATTAACGAATCCGATTCGGAGGCTGATTTTCAGTCCGAGTCGTACACGGGTCGAAGTACGATGCGAACAAGCGCGAAATCTCCGTCCGAATCTTTTCCGGTTCCAAACCGCTCGGTACAACATGGTCACAAGCAAACCGTGGCGTGCAATGGAGACGTTTCACGACCGAGCTAGTATGATGCTCGATTCGGACAGCCGGATCGAGTATGAGCGTCCGGCTCGCAATAGCTCCCGGAGTTGGACTTCGGGGGTCCGCGACGGCCCCCCCCCCCCCCCCGGTCACCCGCAGACTTACAACTCGGACACAGGGGGAGACCTATGGGTCTCCCTAACACAGGCATGTACGGTTCGGATGGCACCGACGCGTACCCACTTTAGGGGGCGCACTTGTCCGCGACGTACCCATTCAGTCAATGGGAGCCCATGTACGACCGGCTCCCATTGACTTCTATGGGAGTTCGACTGAACCTAGTCCGACAGCATACGGCCGCATCGTACTTGCTCGGTCGGACTGCAGGACCCCGGCTCGTTTGGAAAACACTCCGGATCTGTCTCGGTCGGAGTGCTGTCCGACCCGGATCGGTATCGGCCCCTTAATTGTAAAACTCATTACCCAATGTACAGTGTTAACGCATTATTTTTTTCTACATTTTGTAAAAGTTTTTCTCTTTTGCATTAAGGAGCACATTCAAGGACTTCATCTTGAAGTAGATTAGTGGTATAGTAATAATAATGTTACAAATATACTTTGCATGTTTTTCGTGTTCATCCAAGGATTCAGATGTTCAAAACGTTTTAAAGGGTTTCAGTGTAAGTACAGCCAAACAAGGATGGGTTCCAGGACATCTGGATAACTACATAGAGGGTTAATAACACACTCCACAGGACAACATGATCAGTGTCCAGGGCTGTTCCTTAGACTATGTAAAAAAAATTTAAAAATCAAATAGACCTAGTATTTCTGTACTACTATTAGGTCTTGGACACAATGTCTACTCATGTTCTAGCCATCATTAAATCAAGGAATTGTGCTTTGGAAATTACATGGAAAATCACTATTGAAGAAGGGGCCATTATTCTGGCGGAGTCAGGTGTGTCGCACAGGCGTCATAAGGTTCTGGATGTGTTACCTATGGTGCTTTTGAAGTCGGACATGCTCTCTCCTCCTTGTGAAGAGCCTTAATTAATCTACAAGTCAATATTAGGAAAATATTAAACCTATTTTGATTTGGCATTGTAGGAACCTGGATCTCTATATAGTGCACCCAAGTAAGGTATACTGTGTAGAGTTAAGATGACCCTTCTTGCTTTACAGGGCTCAAATGACGACCACTACATGCTCTATTTTGTGGCAGTGTGGGTGGGAAGTTTAGGCTTATCAGAGGTTATTGCTAAGCATTTATATCAATTTAGATACCACAAACTTTGTATATAGGTATGTACTTTCTGTGTTATTGATTTTAGCAGGTAAGTCAAACATAAAATATATTGCGTCTTTACGTGTAATGCTTTCCTATGAGACGAATAACATTTACTGCATACAGATACTTGTAATGCATTTCCGTGGGACCCATTTCGTACGTGACACGTTTGAGGGATCAGGACCAAAGTTTCATCAGCCGGTTGGTCATATCTGCCCTGGTGAGGGTTCGCTGACAGAATATCG